>NW_027477095.1:0-99510 GCF_051020955.1 Megalopta genalis
GTTTCGCATGGATTTGCAGCTAAACCTTCTACTTCGTATTCCTTTGAAGACAAATCATATGTTTCGCATGGATTTGAAGCTAACTCGTTTGTTTCGCATGCAGTTGAAGCTGAATCATTTATATCGCAAGTATTTGAAGCTAAATCATTTGTTTCGCATGGATTTGAAGTTACACCTTCTACTCCGCGTGGATTTGAAGTTAAATCATGTGTTTCGCATGGATTTGAAGCTAATCCTCCTACTTCGCGTTGCTTTGAAGATAAATCATGTGTTTCGCATGGATTTGAAGCTAACTCGCTTGTTTCACTTCCAGTTGAAGCTAAATCATTTATATCGCAAGTATTTGAAGCTAAATCATTTGTTTCGCGTGGATTTGAAGCTAACTCGTTTGTTTAGCATGCAGTTGAATCTAATCATTTATATCGCAAGTATTTGAAGCTAAATCATTTGTTTCGCTTGGATTTGAAGCTAAACCTTTTACTTCGCATTGATTTGAAGTTAAATCATGTCTTTCCAATGAATGTGTAGCTTACTCGTTTGTTTCGCATGCATTTGAAGCTATATCATTTATATCGTAAGTATTGGAAGCTAAATCATTTGTTTCGCATGGATTTGAAGCTGAACCTTCTACTTCGCATTGGTTTGAAGACAAATCATGTGTTTCGTATGGATTTGAAGCTAACTCGTTTGTTTCGCATGGATTTGAAGCTAAACCTTCTACTTCGCATTGCTTTGAAGACAAATCATGTGTTTCGCATGGATTTGAAGCCAACTCGTTTGTTTCGCATGCAGTTGAAGCTAAATCATTTATATCGCAAGTATTTGAAGCTAAATCATTTGTTTCGCATGGATTTTAAGCTAAACTTTCTTCTCTGCATTGATTTGAAGCTAAATCACGCATTTCGCTTGTATTTGAAGCTAACTCTATTGTTTCGCTTCCAGTTGAAGCTAAATCACTTATATCGCAAGTATTTGAATATCAATCGTTTGTTTCGCGTGTATTTGAAGATAATACTTCTACTCCGCACTGATTTGAAGCTAAACCATTTGTTTCGCATGGATTTGAAACTGAACCATCTACTAGGCATTGATTTGAAGCTAAATCATGTGTTTCGAATGACTGTGAAGCTAACTCGTTTGTTTCGCTTGCGTTTGAAGCTATACCGTTTATATCGCAAGTATTTGGAGCTAAATCATTTGTTTCGCATGGATTAGAAGCTAACTCGCTTGTTTCGATTCCAGTTGAAGTTATATCATTCATATCGCTAGTATTTGAAGCTAAATCATTTGATTCGCATGGATTTGAAGCTAAAACTTCTACTCGGCATTGATTTGAATCTAAATCTCGTGTTTTGCATGGATTTGAATCTAACTTGTTTGTATCGCATGCAGTTGAATCTAAATCATTTATAGCGCAAGTATTTGAAGCAAAATCATTTGTTTCTCTTGGATTTGAAGCTAAACCTTCTACTTCGCATTGATTTGATCCTAAGTCATGTGTTTCGAATGAATGTGAAGCTAACTCGTTTGTATCGCACGCATTTGAAGCTATATCGTTTATATCGCAAGTATTTGAAGCTAAATCATTTGTTTCGCATGGATTTGTAGCTAAAAATTCTACTCCGCATTGATTTAAATCAAAATCTCGTTTTTCGCATGGATTTGTAACTAACTTGTTTGTTTCGCATGCAGTTGAATCTAAATCATTTATAGCGCAAGTATTTGAAGCAAAATCATTTGTTTCTCTTGGATTTGAAGCTAAACCTTCTACTTCGCATTGATTTGATCCTAAGTCATGTGTTTCGAATGAATGTGAAGCTAACTCGTTTGTATCGCATGCAGTTGAATCTAAATCATTTATATCGCAATTATTTGAATCTAAATCAATTGTTTCGCATGGATTTGAAGCTAAATCTTCTACTCGGCATTGATTTGAATCTAAATCTCGTGTTTTGCATGGATTTGAATCTAACTTGTTTGTTTCGCATGCAGTTGAATCTAAATCATTTATATCGCAAGTATTTGAAGCAAAATCATTTGTTTCTCTTGGATTTGAACCAAACATTCTTCTTCGCATTGATTTGAAGCTAAATCATGTGTTTCGAATGAATGTGAAGCTGACTCGTTTGTTTCGCATGGTTTTGAAGCTATATCGTTCATATCGCAAGTATTTGAAGCTAAATCATTTGTTTCGCATGGATTAGAAGCTACCTCGCTTGTTTCGCTTCCAGTTGAAGCTATATCATTTATATCGCTAGAATTTGAAGTTAAATCATTCGTTTCGCATGGATTTGAAGCTAAACCTTCTACTTCGTATTCCTTTGAAGACAAATCATGTGTTTCGCGTGGATTTGAAGCTAACTCGTTTGTTTCGCATGCATTTGAATCTATATCGTTCATATCGCAAGTATTTGAAGCTAAATGTTTTTTTTCGCATGGATTAGAGGCTAACTCGCTTGTTTCGCTTCCAGCTGAAGCTAAATCATTTATATCGCTAGTATTCGAAGGTAAATCATTTGTTTCGCATGGATTAGAAGATGACTCGCTTGTTTCGCATCCAATTGAAGCTATATCATTTATATCGCTAGTATTTGAAGTTAAATCATTTGTTTCGCATGGATTTGAAGCTGAACCATCTACTAGGCATTGATTTGAAGCTAAATCATGTGTTTCGAATGACTGTGAAGCTAACTCGTTTGTTTCGCTTGCGTTTGAAGCTATATCGTTTATATCGCAAGTATTTGAAGCTAAATCATTTGTTTCGTATGGATTAGAAGCTAACTCGCTTGTTTCGCTTCCAGTTGAAGCTATATTATTCATATCACTAGTATTTGAAGCTAAATCATTTGTTTCTCATGGATTTGAAGCTAAAACTTCTACTCGGAATTGATTTGAATCTAAATCTCGTGTTTTGCATGGATTTGAATCTAACTTGTTTGTTTCGCATGCAGTTGAATCTAATCATTTATATCGCAAGTAATTGAAGCTAAATCATTTGTTTCGCTTGGATTTGAAGCTAAACCTTTTACTTCGCATTGATTTGAAGTTAAATCATGTCTTTCCAATGAATGTGTAGCTTACTCGTTTGTTTCGCATGCATTTGAAGCTACATCATTTATATCGTAAGTATTGGAAGCTAAATCATTTGTTTCGCATGGATTTGAAGCTAAACCTTCTACTTCGCATTGCTTTGAAGACAAATCATGTGTGGCGCATGGATTTGAAGCTAACTCGTTTGTTTCGAATGGATTTGAAGCTAAGCCTTCTACTTCGCATTGCTTTGAAGATAAATCATGTGTTTCGCATGGATTTGAAGCTTACTCGTTTGTTTCGCATGCAGTTGAAGCTAAATCATTTATATCGCAAGTATTTGATGCTAAATCATTTGTTTCGCATGGATTTGAAGTTACACCTTCTACTCCGCGTGGATTTGAAGTTAAATCATGTGTTTCGCATGGATTTGAAGCTAATCCTTCTACTTCGCGTTGCTTTGAAGATAAATCATGTGTTTCGCATGGATTTGAAGCTAACTCGCTTGTTTCACTTCCAGTTGAAGCTAAATCTTTTATATCGCAAGTATTTGAAGCTAAATCATTTGTTTCGCGTGGATTTGAAGGTAACTCGTTTGTTTAGCATGCAGTTGAATCTAATCATTTATATCGCAAGTATTTGAAGCTAAATCATTTGTTTCTCTTGTATTTGAAGCTAAACCTTTTACTTCGCATTGATTTGAAGTTAAATCATGTCTTTCCAATGAATGTGTAGCTTACACGTTTGTTTCGCATGCATTTGAAGCTATATCATTTATATCGTAAGCATTGGAAGCTAAATCATTTGTTTCGCATGGATTTGAAGCTGAACCTTCTACTTCGCATTGGTTTGAAGACAAATCATGTGTTTCGCATGGATTTGAAGCTAACTCGGTGGTTTCGCTTCCAGTTGAAGCTATATCATTCATATCGCTAGTATTTGAAGCTAAATCATTTGTTTCGCATGGATTTGAAGCTAAAACTACTACTCGGCATTGATTTGAATATAAATCTCGTGTTTTGCATGGATTTGAATCTAACTTGTTTGTTTCGCATGCAGTTGAATCTAAATCATTTATAGCGCAAGTATTTGAAGCAAAATCATTTGTTTCTCTTGGATTTGAAGCTAAACCTTCTACTTCGCATTGATTTGATCCTAAGTCATGTGTTTCGAATGAATGTGAAGCTAACTCGTTTGTATCGCACGCATTTGAAGCTATATCGTTTATATCGCAAGTATTTGAAGCTAAATCATTTGTTTCGCATGGATTTGTAGCTAAAAATTCTACTCCGCATTGATTTAAATCAAAATCTCGTTTTTCGCATGGATTTGTATCTAACTCGTTTGTTTCGCATGCATTTGAATCTAAATCATTTATATCGCAATTATTTGAATCTAAATCATTTGTTTCGCATGGATTAGAAGCTACCTCGCTTGTTTCGCTTCCAGTTGAAGCTATATCATTTATATCGCTAGTGTTTGAAGCTAAATCATTTGTTTCGCATGGATTTGAAGTTACACCTTCTACTCCGCGTGGATTTGAAGTTAAATCATGTGTTTCGCATGGATTTGAAGCTAATCCTCCTACTTCGCGTTGCTTTGAAGATAAATCATGTGTTTCGCATGGATTTGAAGCTAACTCGCTTGTTTCACTTCCAGTTGAAGCTAAATCATTTATATCGCAAGTATTTGAAGCTAAATCATTTGTTTCGCGTGGATTTGAAGCTAACTCGTTTGTTTAGCATGCAGTTGAATCTAATCATTTATATCGCAAGTATTTGAAGCTAAATCATTTGTTTCGCTTGGATTTGAAGCTAAACCTTTTACTTCGCATTGATTTGAAGTTAAATCATGTCTTTCAATGAATGTGTAGCTTACTCGTTTGTTTCGCATGCATTTGAAGCTATATCATTTATATCGTAAGTATTGGAAGCTAAATCATTTGTTTCGCATGGATTTGAAGCTGAACCTTCTACTTCGCATTGGTTTGAAGACAAATCATGTGTTTCGTATGGATTTGAAGCTAACTCGTTTGTTTCGCATGGATTTGAAGCTAAACCTTCTACTTCGCATTGCTTTGAAGACAAATCATGTGTTTCGCATGGATTTGAAGCTAACTCGTTTGTTTCGCATGCAGTTGAAGCTAAATCATTTATATCGCAAGTATTTGAAGCTAAATCATTTGTTTCGCATGGATTTTAAGCAAAACTTTCTTCTCTGCATTGATTTGAAGCTAAATCACGCATTTCGCATGTATTTGAAGCTAACTCTATTGTTTCGCTTCCAGTTGAAGCTAAATCACTTATATCGCAAGTATTTGAATCTCAATCGTTTGTTTCGCGTGTATTTGAAGATAATACTTCTACTCCGCACTGATTTGAAGCTAAACCATTTGTTTCGCATGGATTTGAAACTGAACCATCTACTAGTCATTGATTTGAAGCTAAATCATGTGTTTCGAATGACTGTGAAGCTAACTCGTTTGTTTCGCTTGCGTTTGAAGCTATACCGTTTATATCGCAAGTATTTGGAGCTAAATCATTTGTTTCGCATGGATTAGAAGCTAACTCGCTTGTTTCGATTCCAGTTGAAGTTATATCATTCATATCGCTAGTATTTGAAGCTAAATCATTTGATTCGCATGGATTTGAAGCTAAAACTTCTACTCGGCATTGATTTGAATCTAAATCTCGTGTTTTGCATGGATTTGAATCTAACTTGTTTGTATCGCATGCAGTTGAATCTAAATCATTTATAGCGCAAGTATTTGAAGCAAAATCATTTGTTTCTCTTGGATTTGAAGCTAAACCTTCTACTTCGCATTGATTTGATCCTAAGTCATGTGTTTCGAATGAATGTGAAGCTAACTCGTTTGTATCGCACGCATTTGAAGCTATATCGTTTATATCGCAAGTATTTGAAGCTAAATCATTTGTTTCGCATGGATTTGTAGCTAAAAATTCTACTCGGCATTGATTTAAATCAAAATCTCGTTTTTCGCATGGATTTGTAACTAACTTGTTTGTTTCGCATGCAGTTGAATCTAAATCATTTATAGCGCAAGTATTTGAAGCAAAATCATTTGTTTCTCTTGGATTTGAAGCTAAACCTTCTACTTCGCATTGATTTGATCCTAAGTCATGTGTTTCGAATGAATGTGAAGCTAACTCGTTTGTATCGCATGCAGTTGAATCTAAATCATTTATATCGCAATTATTTGAATCTAAATCAATTGTTTCGCATGGATTTGAAGCTAAATCTTCTACTCGGCATTGATTTGAATCTAAATCTCGTGTTTTGCATGGATTTGAATCTAACTTGTTTGTTTCGCATGCAGCTGAATCTAAATCATTTATATCGCAAGTATTTGAAGCAAAATCATTTGTTTCTCTTGGATTTGAACCAAACATTCTTCTTCGCATTGATTTGAAGCTAAATCATGTGTTTCGAATGAATGTGAAGCTGACTCGTTTGTTTCGCATGGTTTTGAAGCTATATCGTTCATATCGCAAGTATTTGAAGCTAAATCATTTGTTTCGCATGGATTAGAAGCTACCTCGCTTGTTTCGCTTCCAGTTGAAGCTATATCATTTATATCGCTAGAATTTGAAGTTAAATCATTCGTTTCGCATGGATTTGAAGCTAAACCTTCTACTTCGTATTCCTTTGAAGACAAATCATGTGTTTCGCATGGATTTGAAGCTAACTCGTTTGTTTCGCATGCAGTTGAAGCTGAATCATTTATAGCGCAAGTATTTGAAGCAAAATCATTTGTTTCTCTTGGATTTGAAGCTAAACCTTCTACTCCGCGTGGATTTGAAGTTAAATCATGTGTTTCGCATGGATTTGAAGCTAATCCTCCTACTTCGCGTTGCTTTGAAGATAAATCATGTGTTTCGCATGATATTTGAAGCTAACTCGCTTGTTTCACTTCCAGTTGAAGCTAAATCATTTATATCGCTAGTATTTGAAGCTAAATCATTTGTTTCGCATGGATTTCAAGCTAAACCTTCTACTTCGCATTGATTTGAAGATAAATCATGTGTTTCAAATGACTGTGAAACTAACTCGTGTGTTTCGCGTGCATTTGAAGCTATATCGTTTATATCGCAAGTATTTGAAGCTAAATCATATGTTTCGCATGGATTTGAAGCTGAAACTTCTACTCGGCATTGATTTGAATCTAAATCTCGTGTTTTGCATGGATTTGAATCTAACTTGTTTGTTTCGCATGCAGTTGGATCTAAATCATTTATATCGCAAGTATTTGAAGCTAAATCATGTGCTTCACATGGATTTGAAGCTAAACCTTCTACTTCGCATTAGTTTGAAGCTAAATCATGTGTTTCGAATGACTGTGAACCTGACTCGTTTGTTTCGCACGCATTTGAAGCTATATCGTTTATATCGCAAATACTTGAAGATAAATCATTTCTTTCGCATGGATTTGAAGCTAAACCTTCTACTTCGTATTCCTTTGAAGACAAATCATGTGTTTCGCGTGGATTTGAAGCTAACTCGTTTGTTTCGCATGGATTTGAAGCTGAAACTTCTACTCGGCATTGATTTGAATCTAAATCTCGTGTTTTGCATGGATTTGAATCTAACTTGTTTGTTTCGCATGCAGTTGAATCTAAATCATTTATATCGCAAGTATTTGAAGCTAAATAATTTGTTACTCTTGGATTTGAAGCTAAACCTTCTTCTTCGCATTGATTTGAAGCTAAATCATGTGTTTCGAATGAATGTAAAGCTGACTCGTTTGTTTCGCATGGATTTGAAGCTATATCGTTTATATCGCAAGTATTTGAAGCTAAATCATTTGTTTCGCATGGATTTCAAGTTAAACCTTCTACTCCGCGTGGATTTGAAGTTAAATCATGTGTTTCGTATAGATTTGAACCTAAAACTTCTACTCGGCATTGATTTGAATCTAAATCTCGTGTTTTGCATGGATTTGAATCTAACTTCTTGTTTCGCATGCAGTTGAATCTAAATCATTTATATCGCAAGTATTTGAAGCTAAATCATATGTTTCTCTTGGAGTTGAAGCTAAACCTTCTTCTTCGCATTGATTTGAAGCTAAATCATGTGTTACGAATGAATGTGATGCTAACTCGTTTGTTTCGCATGCATTTGAAGCTATATCGTTTATATCGCAAGTATTTGAAGCTAAATCATTTGTTTCGCTTGGATTTGAAGCTAAACCTTTTACTTCGCATTGATTTGAACCTAAGTCATGTGTTTCGAATGAATGTGAAGATAACTCGTTTGTATCGCATGCATTTGAATCTATATCATTTATATCGCAAGTATTTGAAGCTAAATCATTTGTTTCGCATGGATTTGCAGCCAAGGCTTTTACCTCGTATTGATTTGATGCTAAATCATGTGTTTCGCATGAATGTCAAGCTAACTCTTTTGTCTCGCTTCCGGTTGAAGCTAAATCATTTATATCGCAAGTATTTGAAGCTAAATCATTTGTTTCGCATGGATTTGAAGCTGAACCTTCTACTTCGCAATACATGGAAGATAAATCATGTGATTCGTGTGGATTTGAAGCTAACTCGTTTGTTTCGCATGCAGTAAAATCTAAATCATTTATATCGCAAGTATTTGAAGCTAAATCATTTGTTTCGCTTGGATTTGAAGCAAAACCTTTTACTTCGCATTGATTTGAAGCTAAATCATGTCTTTCCAATGAATGTGTTGCTTACTCGTTTGTTTCGCATGCATTTGAAGCTATATCATTTATATTGTAGGTATTGGAAACTAAATCATTTGTTTCGCATGGATTTGAAGCCAAAGCATTTACCTCGCATTGATTTGAAGCTAAATCATGTGTTTCGCATGAATGTGAAGCTAACTCTTTTGTCTCGCTCCCAGTTGAAGCTAAATCATTTATATCGGAAGTATTTGAAGCTAAATCATTTGTTTCGCATGGATTTGAAGCTAAACCTTCTACTTCGCATTGCTTTGAAGACAAATCATGTGTGGCGCATGGATTTGAAGCTAACTCGTTTGTTTCGAATGGATTTGAAGCTAAGCCTTCTACTTCGCATTGCTTTGAAGATAAATCATGTGTTTCGCATGGATTTGAAGCTTACTCGTTTGTTTCGCATGCAGTTGAAGCTAAATCATTTATATCGCAAGTATTTGATGCTAAATCATTTGTTTCGCATGGATTTGAAGTTACACCTTCTACTCCGCGTGGATTTGAAGTTAAATCATGTGTTTCGCATGGATTTGAAGCTAATCCTTCTACTTCGCGTTGCTTTGAAGATAAATCATGTGTTTCGCATGGATTTGAAGCTAACTCGCTTGTTTCACTTCCAGTTGAAGCTAAATCTTTTATATCGCAAGTATTTGAAGCTAAATCATTTGTTTCGCGTGGATTTGAAGGTAACTCGTTTGTTTAGCATGCAGTTGAATCTAATCATTTATATCGCAAGTATTTGAAGCTAAATCATTTGTTTCTCTTGTATTTGAAGCTAAACCTTTTACTTCGCATTGATTTGAAGTTAAATCATGTCTTTCCAATGAATGTGTAGCTTACACGTTTGTTTCGCATGCATTTGAAGCTATATCATTTATATCGTAAGCATTGGAAGCTAAATCATTTGTTTCGCATGGATTTGAAGCTGAACCTTCTACTTCGCATTGGTTTGAAGACAAATCATGTGTTTCGCATGGATTTGAAGCTAACTCGGTGGTTTCGCTTCCAGTTGAAGCTATATCATTCATATCGCTAGTATTTGAAGCTAAATCATTTGTTTCGCATGGATTTGAAGCTAAAACTACTACTCGGCATTGATTTGAATTTAAATCTCGTGTTTTGCATGGATTTGAATCTAACTTGTTTGTTTCGCATGCAGTTGAATCTAAATCATTTATAGCGCAAGTATTTGAAGCAAAATCATTTGTTTCTCTTGGATTTGAAGCTAAACCTTCTACTTCGCATTGATTTGATCCTAAGTCATGTGTTTCGAATGAATGTGAAGCTAACTCGTTTGTATCGCACGCATTTGAAGCTATATCGTTTATATCGCAAGTATTTGAAGCTAAATCATTTGTTTCGCATGGATTTGTAGCTAAAAATTCTACTCCGCATTGATTTAAATCAAAATCTCGTTTTTCGCATGGATTTGTATCTAACTCGTTTGTTTCGCATGCATTTGAATCTAAATCATTTATATCGCAATTATTTGAATCTAAATCATTTGTTTCGCATGGATTAGAAGCTACCTCGCTTGTTTCGCTTCCAGTTGAAGCTATATCATTTATATCGCTAGTGTTTGAAGCTAAATCATTTGTTTCGCATGGATTTGAAGTTACACCTTCTACTCCGCGTGGATTTGAAGTTAAATCATGTGT
The DNA here is from genome assembly GCF_051020955.1 of Megalopta genalis. NCBI lineage: Eukaryota > Metazoa > Arthropoda > Insecta > Hymenoptera > Halictidae > Megalopta > Megalopta genalis. The sequence continues at coordinate 10,405 of NW_027477095.1, forward strand.
TTCGCATGGATTTGAAGCTAATCCTCCTACTTCGCGTTGCTTTGAAGATAAATCATGTGTTTCGCATGGATTTGAAGCTAACTCGCTTGTTTCACTTCCAGTTGAAGCTAAATCATTTATATCGCAAGTATTTGAAGCTAAATCATTTGTTTCGCGTGGATTTGAAGCTAACTCGTTTGTTTAGCATGCAGTTGAATCTAATCATTTATATCGCAAGTATTTGAAGCTAAATCATTTGTTTCGCTTGGATTTGAAGCTAAACCTTTTACTTCGCATTGATTTGAAGTTAAATCATGTCTTTCCAATGAATGTGTAGCTTACTCGTTTGTTTCGCATGCATTTGAAGCTATATCATTTATATCGTAAGTATTGGAAGCTAAATCATTTGTTTCGCATGGATTTGAAGCTGAACCTTCTACTTCGCATTGGTTTGAAGACAAATCATGTGTTTCGTATGGATTTGAAGCTAACTCGTTTGTTTCGCATGGATTTGAAGCTAAACCTTCTACTTCGCATTGCTTTGAAGACAAATCATGTGTTTCGCATGGATTTGAAGCTAACTCGTTTGTTTCGCATGCAGTTGAAGCTAAATCATTTATATCGCAAGTATTTGAAGCTAAATCATTTGTTTCGCATGGATTTTAAGCAAAACTTTCTTCTCTGCATTGATTTGAAGCTAAATCACGCATTTCGCATGTATTTGAAGCTAACTCTATTGTTTCGCTTCCAGTTGAAGCTAAATCACTTATATCGCAAGTATTTGAATCTCAATCGTTTGTTTCGCGTGTATTTGAAGATAATACTTCTACTCCGCACTGATTTGAAGCTAAACCATTTGTTTCGCATGGATTTGAAACTGAACCATCTACTAGTCATTGATTTGAAGCTAAATCATGTGTTTCGAATGACTGTGAAGCTAACTCGTTTGTTTCGCTTGCGTTTGAAGCTATACCGTTTATATCGCAAGTATTTGGAGCTAAATCATTTGTTTCGCATGGATTAGAAGCTAACTCGCTTGTTTCGATTCCAGTTGAAGTTATATCATTCATATCGCTAGTATTTGAAGCTAAATCATTTGATTCGCATGGATTTGAAGCTAAAACTTCTACTCGGCATTGATTTGAATCTAAATCTCGTGTTTTGCATGGATTTGAATCTAACTTGTTTGTATCGCATGCAGTTGAATCTAAATCATTTATAGCGCAAGTATTTGAAGCAAAATCATTTGTTTCTCTTGGATTTGAAGCTAAACCTTCTACTTCGCATTGATTTGATCCTAAGTCATGTGTTTCGAATGAATGTGAAGCTAACTCGTTTGTATCGCACGCATTTGAAGCTATATCGTTTATATCGCAAGTATTTGAAGCTAAATCATTTGTTTCGCATGGATTTGTAGCTAAAAATTCTACTCGGCATTGATTTAAATCAAAATCTCGTTTTTCGCATGGATTTGTAACTAACTTGTTTGTTTCGCATGCAGTTGAATCTAAATCATTTATAGCGCAAGTATTTGAAGCAAAATCATTTGTTTCTCTTGGATTTGAAGCTAAACCTTCTACTTCGCATTGATTTGATCCTAAGTCATGTGTTTCGAATGAATGTGAAGCTAACTCGTTTGTATCGCATGCAGTTGAATCTAAATCATTTATATCGCAATTATTTGAATCTAAATCAATTGTTTCGCATGGATTTGAAGCTAAATCTTCTACTCGGAATTGATTTGAATCTAAATCTCGTGTTTTGCATGGATTTGAATCTAACTTGTTTGTTTCGCATGCAGCCGAATCTAAATCATTTATATCGCAAGTATTTGAAGCAAAATCATTTGTTTCTCTTGGATTTGAACCAAACATTCTTCTTCGCATTGATTTGAAGCTAAATCATGTGTTTCGAATGAATGTGAAGCTGACTCGTTTGTTTCGCATGGTTTTGAAGCTATATCGTTCATATCGCAAGTATTTGAAGCTAAATCATTTGTTTCGCATGGATTAGAAGCTACCTCGCTTGTTTCGCTTCCAGTTGAAGCTATATCATTTATATCGCTAGAATTTGAAGTTAAATCATTCGTTTCGCATGGATTTGAAGCTAAACCTTCTACTTCGTATTCCTTTGAAGACAAATCATGTGTTTCGCATGGATTTGAAGCTAACTCGTTTGTTTCGCATGCAGTTGAAGCTGAATCATTTATAGCGCAAGTATTTGAAGCAAAATCATTTGTTTCTCTTGGATTTGAAGCTAAACCTTCTACTCCGCGTGGATTTGAAGTTAAATCATGTGTTTCGCATGGATTTGAAGCTAATCCTCCTACTTCGCGTTGCTTTGAAGATAAATCATGTGTTTCGCATGATATTTGAAGCTAACTCGCTTGTTTCACTTCCAGTTGAAGCTAAATCATTTATATCGCTAGTATTTGAAGCTAAATCATTTGTTTCGCATGGATTTCAAGCTAAACCTTCTACTTCGCATTGATTTGAAGATAAATCATGTGTTTCAAATGACTGTGAAACTAACTCGTGTGTTTCGCGTGCATTTGAAGCTATATCGTTTATATCGCAAGTATTTGAAGCTAAATCATATGTTTCGCATGGATTTGAAGCTGAAACTTCTACTCGGCATTGATTTGAATCTAAATCTCGTGTTTTGCATGGATTTGAATCTAACTTGTTTGTTTCGCATGCAGTTGGATCTAAATCATTTATATCGCAAGTATTTGAAGCTAAATCATGTGCTTCACATGGATTTGAAGCTAAACCTTCTACTTCGCATTAGTTTGAAGCTAAATCATGTGTTTCGAATGACTGTGAACCTGACTCGTTTGTTTCGCACGCATTTGAAGCTATATCGTTTATATCGCAAATACTTGAAGATAAATCATTTCTTTCGCATGGATTTGAAGCTAAACCTTCTACTTCGTATTCCTTTGAAGACAAATCATGTGTTTCGCGTGGATTTGAAGCTAACTCGTTTGTTTCGCATGGATTTGAAGCTGAAACTTCTACTCGGCATTGATTTGAATCTAAATCTCGTGTTTTGCATGGATTTGAATCTAACTTGTTTGTTTCGCATGCAGTTGAATCTAAATCATTTATATCGCAAGTATTTGAAGCTAAATAATTTGTTACTCTTGGATTTGAAGCTAAACCTTCTTCTTCGCATTGATTTGAAGCTAAATCATGTGTTTCGAATGAATGTAAAGCTGACTCGTTTGTTTCGCATGGATTTGAAGCTATATCGTTTATATCGCAAGTATTTGAAGCTAAATCATTTGTTTCGCATGGATTTCAAGTTAAACCTTCTACTCCGCGTGGATTTGAAGTTAAATCATGTGTTTCGTATAGATTTGAACCTAAAACTTCTACTCGGCATTGATTTGAATCTAAATCTCGTGTTTTGCATGGATTTGAATCTAACTTCTTGTTTCGCATGCAGTTGAATCTAAATCATTTATATCGCAAGTATTTGAAGCTAAATCATATGTTTCTCTTGGATTTGAAGCTAAACCTTCTTCTTCGCATTGATTTGAAGCTAAATCATGTGTTACGAATGAATGTGATGCTAACTCGTTTGTTTCGCATGCATTTGAAGCTATATCGTTTATATCGCAAGTATTTGAAGCTAAATCATTTGTTTCGCTTGGATTTGAAGCTAAACCTTTTACTTCGCATTGATTTGAACCTAAGTCATGTGTTTCGAATGAATGTGAAGATAACTCGTTTGTATCGCATGCATTTGAATCTATATCATTTATATCGCAAGTATTTGAAGCTAAATCATTTGTTTCGCATGGATTTGCAGCCAAGGCTTTTACCTCGTATTGATTTGATGCTAAATCATGTGTTTCGCATGAATGTCAAGCTAACTCTTTTGTCTCGCTTCCGGTTGAAGCTAAATCATTTATATCGCAAGTATTTGAAGCTAAATCATTTGTTTCGCATGGATTTGAAGCTGAACCTTCTACTTCGCAATACATGGAAGATAAATCATGTGATTCGTGTGGATTTGAAGCTAACTCGTTTGTTTCGCATGCAGTAAAATCTAAATCATTTATATCGCAAGTATTTGAAGCTAAATCATTTGTTTCGCTTGGATTTGAAGCAAAACCTTTTACTTCGCATTGATTTGAAGCTAAATCATGTCTTTCCAATGAATGTGTTGCTTACTCGTTTGTTTCGCATGCATTTGAAGCTATATCATTTATATTGTAGGTATTGGAAACTAAATCATTTGTTTCGCATGGATTTGAAGCCAAAGCATTTACCTCGCATTGATTTGAAGCTAAATCATGTGTTTCGCATGAATGTGAAGCTAACTCTTTTGTCTCGCTCCCAGTTGAAGCTAAATCATTTATATCGGAAGTATTTGAAGCTAAATCATTTGTTTCGCATGGATTTGAAGTTAAACCTTCTACTCCGCGTAGATTTGAAGTTAAATCATTTGTTTCGCATGGATTTGAAGTTAAACCTTCTACTCCGCGTAGATTTGAAGTTAAATCATGTGTTTCGCATGGATTTGAAGCTAATACTTCTACTCGGCATTGATTTGAATCTAAATCTCGTGTTTTGCATGGATTTGAATCTAACTTGTTTGTTTCGCATGCAGTTGAATCTAAATCATTTATATCGGAAGTATTTGAAGCTAAATCATTTGTTTCGCATGGATTTGAAGTTAAACATACTACTCCGCATGGATTTGAAGTTAAATCATGTGTTTCGCATGGATTTGAAGCTAAAACTTCTACTCGGCATTGATTTGAATCTAAATCTCGTGTTTTGCTTGGATTTGAATCTAACTTGTTTGTTTCGCATGCAGTTGAATCTAAATCATTTATGTCGCAAGTATTTGAAGCAAAATCATTTGTTTCTCTTGGATTTGAAGCTAAACCTTCTTCTTCGCATTGATTTGAAGCTAAATCATGTGTTTCGAATGAATGTGAAGCTAACTCGCTTGTTTCGCATGCATTTGAAGCCATATCGTTTATATCGCAAGTATTTGAAGCTAAATCATGTGCTTCGCATGGATTTGAAGCTAAACCTTTTACTTCGCATTGATTTGAAACTAAATCATGTGTTTCCAATGAATGTGCAGCTCACTCGATTGTTTCGCATGCATTTGAAGCTATATCATATATATTGTAAGTACTGGAAGCTAAATCATTTGTTTCGCATGGATTTGAAGCCAATGGTTTTACCTCGCATTGATTTGAAGCTAAATAATGTGTTTCGCATGAATGGGAAGCTAACTCTTTTGTCTCGCTTCCGGTTGAAGCTAAATCATTTATATCGCAAGTATTTGAAGCTAAATCATTTGTTTCGCATGGATTTGAAACTAAACCTTCTACTTCGCATTGATTTGAAGCTAAATCATGTGTTTCGAATGACTGTGAAGCTAACTCGTTTGTTTCGCATGCATTTGAATCTATATCGTTTATATCGCAAGTATTTGAAGCTAAATCATTTGTTTCGCATGGATTTGAAGCTAGAACGTCTACTCGGCATTGATTTGAATCTAAATCTCGTGTTTTGCATGGATTTGAATAAAACTTGTTTGTTTCGCATGCAGTTGAATCTAAATCATTTATATCGCAAGTATTTGAAGCAAAATCATTTGTTTCGCATGGGTTTGAAGCTAAAACTTCTACTCGGCAGTGATTTGAATCTAAATCATGTGTTTCGAATGAATGTGCAGCTAACTCGTTTGTTTCGCATGAATTTGAAGCTATATCGTTTATATCCCAAGTACTTGAAGACAAATCTATTGTTTCGCATGGATTAGAAGCTAACTCGCTTGTTTCGCTTCCAGTTGAAGCTATATCATTTATATCGCTAGTATTTGAAGTTAAATCATTTGTTTCGCATGGATTTGAAGCTAAACCTTCTACTTAGTATTCCTTTGAAGACAAATCATGTGTTTCTCTTGGATTTAATGCAAAACTTTCTTCTTCGCATTGATTTGAAGCTAAATCATGTGTTTGGAGTGAATGTGAAGCTAACTCGTTTGTTTCGCATGCATTTGAAGCTATACCGTTTATATCGCAAGTGTTTGAAGCTAAATCATTCGTTTCGCATGGATTAGAAGCTAACTCGCTTGTTTCGCTTCCAGTTGAAGTTAAATCATTTATATCGCTAGTATTTGAAGTTAAATCATTTGTTTTACATGGATTTGAAGCTAAACCCTCTACTTCGTATTCCTTTGAAGACAAATCATGTGTTTCGCATGGATTTGAAGCTATCTCGCTTGTTTCGCTTCCAGTTAATGCTAAATCATTTATATCGCAAGTATTTGAAGGTAAATCATTTGTTTCGCATGGATTTGAAGCCAAAGCTTTTCCCTCGCATGGATTTGAAGCTGAAACTTCTACTCGGCATTGATTTGAATCTAAATCTCATGTTTTGCATGGATTTGAATCTAACTTGTTTGTTTCGCATGCAGTTGAATCTAAATCATTTATATCGCAAGTATTTGAAGTAAAATCATTTGTTACTCTTGGATTTGAAGCTAAACCTTCTTCTTCGCATTGATTTGAAGCTAAATCATGTGTTTCGAATGAATGTGAAGCTAACTCGCTTGTTTCGCTTCCAGGTGAAGCTAAATCATTTATATCGCTAGTATTCGAAGTTAAATTATTTGTTTCGCATGGATTTGAAGCTAGACCTTCTACTTCGCATTGATTTGAAGATAAATCATGTGTTTCGAATGTCTGTGAAGCTAACTCGTTTGTTTCGCATGCATTTGGAGATATATCGTTTACATCGCAAGTATTTGAAGCTGAAACTTCTACTCGGCATTGATTTGAATCTAAATCTCGTGTTTTCCATGGATTTGAATCTCACTTGTTTGTTTCGCATGCAGTTGAATCTAAATCATTTATATCGCAAGTAATGACGCAAAATCATTTGTTACTCTTGGATTTGAAGCTAAACCTTCTTCTTTGCATTGATTTGAAGCTAAATCATGTGTTTCGAATGAATGTGAAGCTAACTCGCTTGTTTCGCATCCATTTGAAGCTATATCATTTATATCGATAGTATTTGAAGCTAAATCATTTGTTTCGCATGGATTTGAAGCTAAACCTTCTACTTCGCATTGATTTGAAACTAAATCATGTGTTTCGAATGTCTGTGAACCTAACTCGTTTGTATCGCATGCATTTGAAGCTATATCGTTTATATCGAAAAAACTTGAAGACAAATCGTTTGTTTCGCATGGATTAGAAGCTACCTCGCTTGTTTCGCTTCCAGTTGAAGCTAAATCATTTATATCGCTAGTATTCGAAGGTAAATTATTTGTTTCGCATGCATTTGAATCAATATCGTTTATATCGCAAGTATTTGAAGCTAAATCATTTGTTTTGCATGGATTTGATGCTAAAACTTCTACTCGGCGGTGATTTGAATCTAAATCTCGTGTTTTGCTTGGATTTGAATCTAACTTCTTTGTTTCGCATGCAGTTGAATCTAAATCATTTATATCGCAAGTATTTGAAGCAAAATCATTTGTTTCGCTTGGACTTGAAGCTAAACCTTCTACTTCGCATTGATTTGAAGCTAAATCATGTGTTCCGAATGAATGTGAATCTAAGTTGTTTGTTTCGCATGCAGTTGAATCTAAATCATTTATATCCCAAGTATTTGAAGCAAAATCATTTGTTTCGCTTGGATTTGAAGCTAAACCTCCTACATCGCATTGATTTGAAGCTAAATCATGTGTTTCGCATGAACGTGAAGCTAAATCATGTGTTTCGCATGAATGTGAAGCTAACTCGTTTGTCTCGCTTCCAGTTGAAGCCAAATCATTTATATCGCTAGAATTTGAAGTTAAATCATTTGTTTTACATGGATTTGAAGCTATACCTTCTACTTCGCATTGATTTGAAGCTAAATCATGTGTTTCGAATGAATGTAAATCTAAGTTGTTTGTTTCGCATGCAGTTGAATCTAAATAATTTATATCGCAAGTATTTGAAGGTAAATCACTTGTTTCGCATGGATTTGAAGCCAAAGCTTTTCCCTCGCATGGATTTGAAGCTAAACCTTCTACTTCGCATTGATTTGAAGCTAAATCATGTGTTTCGAATGACTGTGTAGCTTACTCGTTTGTTTCGCATGCATTTGAATCAATATCGTTTATATCGCAAGTATTTTAAGCTAAATCATTTGTTTCGCATGGATTTGAAGCTAACTCGCTTGTTTCGCTTCCAGTTGAAGTTAAATCATTTATATCGCTAGTATTTGAAGTTAAATCATTTGTTTTACATGGATTTGAAGCTAAACCCTCTACTTCGTATTCCTTTGAAGACAAATCATGTGTTTCGCATGGATTTGAAGCTAACTCGCTTGTTTCGCTTCCAGTTAATGCGAAAATCATTTATATCGCAAGTATTTGAAGCTAAATCATTTGGTTCGCATGGATTTGAAGCTAAACCTTCTACTTCGCATTGCTTTGAACCTAAGTCATGTGTTTCGAATGAATGTGAAGCTAACTCGTTTGTATCGCATGCATTTGAAGCTATATCGTTTATATCGCAAGTATTTGAAGCTAAATCATTTGTTTCGCATGGATTTGTAGCTAAAACTTCTACTCCGCATTGATTTATATCTAAATCTCGTTTTTTGCATGGATTTGTATCCAACTTGTTTGTTTCGCATGCAGTTGAATCTAAATCATTTATATCCCAAGTATTTGAAGCAAAGTCATTTGTTTCGCTTGGATTTGAAGTTAAATATTCTTCTTCGCATTGTTTTGAAGATAAATCATGTGCTTCGAATGACTGTGAAGCTAACTCGTTTGTTTCGCATGCATTTGAAGCTATATCGTTTATATCGCAAGTATTTGAAGCTAAATCATTTGCTTCGCATGGATTTGAAGCTAAAACTTCTACTCGGCATTGATTTAAATCTAGATCTCGTGTTTTGCGTGGATTTGAATCTAACTTGTTTGTTTCGCATGCATTTGAAGCTATATCATTTATACCGGAAGTATTTGAAGCTAAATCATTTGTTTCGAATGGATTTGAAGCTAATCATTCTACTTCGCATTGATTTGAAGCTAAATCATTTGTTTCGCATGGATTTGAAGCTAGCTCGCTTGTTTCGCTTCCAGTTGAAGCTATATCATTTATATCGCTAGTATTTGAAGTTAAATCAATTGTTTCGCATGGTTTTTAAGCTAAATCTTCTACTTCGTATTCCTTTTATGACAAATCATGTGTTTCACGTGGATTTGAAGCTAACTCGAATGTTTCGCTTCCAGCTAAAGCTAAATCATTTATATCGCTAGTATTTGAATCTAAATCATTTGTTTCGCATGGATTTGTAGCTAAAACTTCTACTCCACATTGACTTAAAACTATATCTCGTTTTTCGCATGGATTTGAATCTAAATCATTTATATCCCAAGTATTTGAAGCAAAATCATTTGTTTCGCTTGGATTTGAAGCTACACCTTCTACTTCGCTTTGCTTTGAAGATAAATCATGTATTTCTAAAGATTTGAAGCTAACTCGCTTCTTTCACTTCCAGTTGAAACTAAATCAATTATATCGCATGTATTTGAAGCTAAATCATTTGTCTCACATGGACTTGAAGCTAACTCGTTTGTTTCGCATGCAGTTGAATCTAAATCAACTATATCGGAAGTATTTGAAGCAAAATCATTTCTTTCGAATGGATTTGAAGCTAAACCTTCTATTTCGCATTGATTTGAAGATAAATCATGTGTTTCGGATGGACTTGAAGCAAAATCTTTTGTTTCGCATGCAGTTGATTCTAAATCATCTATACCGCAAGTATTCGATGCAAAATCATTTGTTTCGCATGGATTTGAAGCTAAACCTTCTACTTCGCATTGATTTGAAGTTAAATCATGTGTTTCGCATGCATTTGAAGCTAAACCTTCTATTCCGCATTGATTTGAAGCGAAATCATGTGTGTCGCATGCATTTGAAGCTAAAACTCCTACTCCGCATGCATTTGAAGCTAAAGCTTCTACTCCGCATTAATTTGAATCTAATTCATGTATTTCGCATGGATTTGAGGCTAAATCGTCTGTTTGGCCTGGATTTGAAGCTAAACCTTCTACTTCGCATTGATTTGAAGCTAAATCATGTGTTCCGAATGAATGTGAATCTAAGTTGTTTGTTTCGCATGCAGTTGAATCTAAATCATTTATATCCCAAGTATTTGAAGCAAAATCATTTGTTTCGCTTGGATTTGAAGCTAAACCTCCTACATCGCATTGATTTGAAGCTAAATCATGTGTTTCGCATGAACGTGAAGCTAAATCATGTGTTTCGCATGAATGTGAAGCTAACTCGTTTGTCTCGCTTCCAGTTGAAGCCAAATCATTTATATCGCTAGAATTTGAAGTTAAATCATTTGTTTTACATGGATTTGAAGCTATACCTTCTACTTCGCATTGATTTGAAGCTAAATCATGTGTTTCGAATGAATGTAAATCTAAGTTGTTTGTTTCGCATGCAGTTGAATCTAAATAATTTATATCGCAAGTATTTGAAGGTAAATCACTTGTTTCGCATGGATTTGAAGCCAAAGCTTTTCCCTCGCATGGATTTGAAGCTAAACCTTCTACTTCGCATTGATTTGAAGCTAAATCATGTGTTTCGAATGACTGTGTAGCTTACTCGTTTGTTTCGCATGCATTTGAATCAATATCGTTTATATCGCAAGTATTTTAAGCTAAATCATTTGTTTCGCATGGATTTGAAGCTAACTCGCTTGTTTCGCTTCCAGTTGAAGTTAAATCATTTATATCGCTAGTATTTGAAGTTAAATCATTTGTTTTACATGGATTTGAAGCTAAACCCTCTACTTCGTATTCCTTTGAAGACAAATCATGTGTTTCGCATGGATTTGAAGCTAACTCGCTTGTTTCGCTTCCAGTTAATGCGAAAATCATTTATATCGCAAGTATTTGAAGCTAAATCATTTGGTTCGCATGGATTTGAAGCTAAACCTTCTACTTCGCATTGCTTTGAACCTAAGTCATGTGTTTCGAATGAATGTGAAGCTAACTCGTTTGTATCGCATGCATTTGAAGCTATATCGTTTATATCGCAAGTATTTGAAGCTAAATCATTTGTTTCGCATGGATTTGTAGCTAAAACTTCTACTCCGCATTGATTTATATCTAAATCTCGTTTTTTGCATGGATTTGTATCCAACTTGTTTGTTTCGCATGCAGTTGAATCTAAATCATTTATATCCCAAGTATTTGAAGCAAAGTCATTTGTTTCGCTTGGATTTGAAGTTAAATATTCTTCTTCGCATTGTTTTGAAGATAAATCATGTGCTTCGAATGACTGTGAAGCTAACTCGTTTGTATCGCATGCATTTGAAGCTATATCGTTTATATCGCAAGTATTTGAAGCTAAATCATTTGCTTCGCATGGATTTGAAGCTAAAACTTCTACTCGGCATTGATTTAAATCTAGATCTCGTGTTTTGCGTGGATTTGAATCTAACTTGTTTGTTTCGCATGCATTTGAAGCTATATCATTTATACCGGAAGTATTTGAAGCTAAATCATTTGTTTCGCATGGATTTGAAGCTAGCTCGCTTGTTTCGCTTCCAGTTGAAGCTATATCATTTATATCGCTAGTATTTGAAGTTAAATCAATTGTTTCGCATGGTTTTTAAGCTAAATCTTCTACTTCGTATTCCTTTTATGACAAATCATGTGTTTCACGTGGATTTGAAGCTAACTCGAATGTTTCGCTTCCAGCTAAAGCTAAATCATTTATATCGCTAGTATTTGAATCTAAATCATTTGTTTCGCATGGATTTGTAGCTAAAACTTCTACTCCACATTGACTTAAAACTATATCTCGTTTTTCGCATGGATTTGAATCTAAATCATTTATATCCCAAGTATTTGAAGCAAAATCATTTGTTTCGCTTGGATTTGAAGCTACACCTTCTACTTCGCTTTGCTTTGAAGATAAATCATGTATTTCTAAAGATTTGAAGCTTACTCGCTTCTTTCACTTCCAGTTGAAACTAAATCAATTATATCGCATGTATTTGAAGCTAAATCATTTGTCTCACATGGACTTGAAGCTAACTCGTTTGTTTCGCATGCAGTTGAATCTAAATCAACTATATCGGAAGTATTTGAAGCAAAATCATTTCTTTCGAATGGATTTGAAGCTAAACCTTCTATTTCGCATTGATTTGAAGATAAATCATGTGTTTCGGATGGACTTGAAGCAAAATCTTTTGTTTCGCATGCAGTTGATTCTAAATCATCTATACCGCAAGTATTCGATGCAAAATCATTTGTTTCGCATGGATTTGAAGCTAAACCTTCTACTTCGCATTGATTTGAAGTTAAATCATGTGTTTCGCATGCATTTGAAGCTAAACCTTCTATTCCGCATTGATTTGAAGCGAAATCATGTGTGTCGCATGCATTTGAAGCTAAAACTCCTACTCCCGCATGCATTTGAAGCTAAAGCTTCTACTCCGCATTAATTTGAATCTAATTCATGTATTTCGCATGGATTTGAGGCTAAATCGTCTGTTTGGCCTGGATTTGAAGCTAAACCTTCTTCTTCGCATTGATTTTGAAGCTAAATCATGTGTTTCGCATGGATTTGAAACTAACTCGTTTGATTCACGTACAGTTGAAGCTATATCGTTTATATTCCAAGTACTTGAAGATAAATCTAATGTTTCGCATGTATGAGAAGCTAACTCGCTTGTTTCGCTTCCAGTTGAAGCTATATCATTTATATCGCTAGTATTTGAAGTTAAATCATTTGTTTCGCATGGATTTGAAGCTAAACCTTCTACTTAGTATTCCTTTGAAGACAAATCATGTGTTTCGCTTGGATTTAATGCTAAACCTTCTTCTTCGCATTGATTTGAAGCTAAATCACGTGTTTGGAATGAATGTCAAGCTAACTCGTTTGTTTCGCATGCATTTGAAGCTATACCGTTTATATCGCAAGTATTTGAAGCTAAATCATTCGTTTCGCATGGATTAGAAGCTAACTCGCTTGTTTCGCTTCCAGTTGAAGTTAAATCATTTATATCGCTAGTATTTGAAGCTAAATCATTTGGTTCGCATGGATTTGAAGCTAAACCTTCTACTTCGCATTGCTTTGAACCTAAGTCATGTGTTTCGAATGAATGTGAAGCTATATCGTTTATATCGCAAGTATTTGAAGCTAAACCATTTGCTTCGCATGGATTTGAAGCTAAAACTTCTACTCGGCATTGATTTAAATCTAGATCTCGTGTTTTGCGTGGATTTGAATCTAACTTGTTTGTTTCGCATGCAGTTCAATCTAAATCATTTATATCGCAAGTATTTGAAGCAAAATCATTTGTTTCTCTTGGATTTGAAGCTAAACATTCTTCTTCGCATTGATTTGAAGCTAAATCATGTGTTTCGAATGAATGTGCAGCTAACTCGTTTGTTTCGCATGCATTTGAAGCTATATCGCTTATATCCCAAGTACTTGAAGATAAATCTAATGTTTCGCATGTATGAGAAGCTAACTCGCTTGTTTCGCTTCCAGTTGAAGTTAAATCATTTATATCGCTAGTATTTGAAGCTAAATCATTTGTTTCGCATGGATTTGAAGAAAACCTTCTACATCGCATTGATTTGAAGCTAAATCATGTGTTTCGAATGAATGTGTATCTAACTAGTTTGTTTCGCATGCATTTGAAGCTATATCGTTTATACCGCAAGTATTTGAACCAAAATTATTTGTTTCGCATGGATGAGAAGCTAACTCGCTGATTCGCTTCCAGTTGAAGCTAAATCATTTATATCGCAAGTATTTGAAGCTGAATCATTTGTTTCGCATGGATTTGAAGCTAAAACTTCTACTCGGAATTGATTTGAATCTAATTCTAGTGTTTTGCATAAATTTGAATCTAACTTGTTTGTTTCGCTTCCAGTTGAAGCTAAATCATTTATGTCGCAAGTATTTCAAGCTAAATCATTTGTTTCGCATGGAATTGAAGATGAACCTTCTACTCCGCATTGATTTGAAGCTAAATCACGTGTTTCGAATGACTGTGAAGCTAACTCGTTTGTTTCGCATGGATTTGAAGCTAAACCTTCTACCTCGCACTGATTTGAAGCTTTGTCATGTGTTTCGCATGGATTTGAATTTAACTCGATTCTTTCGCATGCAGGTGAAGCTAAATCATTTATATCGCAAGTATTTGAAGCTAAATCATTTGTTTCGCATGGATTTGAAGCATAACCATCTACTTCGCCTTGCTTTGAAGACAAATCATGTGTTTCGCATGGATTTGAAGCTAACTCGTTTGTTTCGCATGCAGTAGAAGCTAAATCATTTATATCGGAAGTATTTGAAGCTATATCATTTGTTTCGCATGGATTTGAAGTTAAACCTTCTACTCCGCGTGGATTTGAAGTTAAATCATGTGTTTCGCATGGATTTGAAGCTGACTCACTTGTTTCACTTTCAGTTGAAGCTAAATCATTTATATCGCATGTATTTGAAGCTAAATCATTCGTTTCGCATGGATTTGTAGCTAAAACTTCTACTCCGCATTGATTTAAATCTAAATCTCTTCTTTCGCATGGATTAGAATCTCACTTGTTTGTTTCGCATGCAGTTGAATCTAAATCATTTATATCCCAAGTATTTGAAGCAAAATCATTTGTTTCGCTTGGATTTGAAGCTAAATCTTCTACTTCGCATTGATTTGAAGTTAAATCATGTCTTTCCAATGAATGTGTAGCTTACTCGATTGTTTCGCATGCATTTGAAGCTATGTCATTTATATCGTAATTATTGGAAGCTAAATCATTTGTTTCGCATGGATTTGAAGCTAAACCTTCTACTTCGCATTGCTTTGAAGACAAATCATGTGTTTCGCATGAATGGGAAGCTAACTCTTTTGTCTCGCTTCCGGTTGAAGCTAAATCATTTATATCGCAAGTATTTGAAGCTAAATCATTTGTTTCGCATGGATTTGAAGCTGAAGCTACTACTTCGCAATGCATGGAAGATAAATCATGTGTTTCGCGTGGATTTGAAGCTAACTCGTTTGTTTCGCATGCAGTTGAATCTAAATCATTTATATCGCTAGTAGTTGAAGCAAAATCATGGGTTTCGCATGGATTTGAAGTAAACCTTCTACATCGCTTTGGTTTGAAGCTAAATCATGTGTTTCGAATGAATGTGAATCTAACTAGTTTGTTTCGAATGCATTTGAAGCTATATCGTTTATACCGCAAGTATTTGAAGCTAAATCACGCATTTCACATCTATTTGATGCTATCTCGATTGTTTCGCTTCCAGTTGAAGCTAAATCACTTATATCGCAAGTATTTGAAGCTAAATCGTTTGTTTCGCGTGTAATTGAAGATAATACTTCTACTCGGCATTGATTTGAAGCTAAACCATTTGTTTCGCATGGATTTGAAACTGAACCATCTACTAGGCATTGATTTGAAGCTAAATCATGTGTTTCGAATGACTGTGATGCTAACTCGTTTGTTTCGCATGCATTTGAAGCTATATCGTTTATATCGCAAGTATTTGAAGCTAAATCATTTGTTTCACATGGATTAGAAGCTAACTCGCTTGTTTCGCTTCCAGTTGAAGCTATATCATTCATATCGCCAGTATTTGAAGTTAAATCATTTGTTTCGCATGGATTTGAAGCTAAACCTTCTACATCGCATTGATTTGAAGCTAAATCATGTGTTTCGGATGAATGTGAATCTAACTAGTTTGTTTCGAATGCATTTGAAGCTATATCGTTTATACCGCAAGTATTTGAAGCTAAATCATTTGTTTCGGATGGATGAGAAGCTAACTCGCTTGATTCGCTTCTTGTTGAAGCTAAATCATTTATATCGCAAGTATTTGAAGCTAAATCATTTGTTTCGCATGGATTTGAAGCTAAACCTTCTACTCCGCATTGATTAGAAGTTATATCATGTGTTTCGCATGGGTTAGAAACTAACTCGCTTATTTCGCTTCCAGTTGAAGCTAAATAATTTATGTCGCAAGTATTTAAAGGTAAATCATGTGTTTCGCATGGATTTGAAGCTAACTCGCTTGTTTCACTTCCACTTGAAGCTAAATCATTTATATCGCAAGTATTTGAAGCTAAGTCATTTGTTTCGCTTGGATTTGAAGATAAACCTTCTACTTCTATTTGATTTGAAGCTAAATCATGTGTTTCGAATGAATGTGAATCTAACTAGTTTGTTTCGAATGCATTTGAAGCTATATCGTTTATACCGCAAGTATTTGAAGCTAAATCATTTGTATCGCATGGATGAGAAGCTTACTCGCTGGATTCGCTTCTAGTTGAAGCTAAATCATTTATATCGCAAGTATTTGAAGCTAAATCATTTGTTTCGCATGGATTTGAAGCTAAACCTTCTACTCCGCATTGATTCGAAGTTATATCATGTGTTTCGCATGGGTTAGAAACCAACTCGCTTGTTTCGCTTCCAGTTGAAGCTAAATCATTTATATCGCAAGTATTTGAAGCTAAATCATTTGTTTTTCATGGATTTGAAGCTAAACCTTCTACTCCGCGTGGATTTGAAGTTAAATCATGTGTTTCGCATGGTTTAGAAGCTAACTCGCTTGATTCGCTTCCAGTTGAAGGTAAATCATTTATATCGCAAGTATTTGAAGCTAAATCATATGTTTCTCTTGGATTTGAAGCTAAACCTTCTTCTTCGCATTGATTTGAAGCTAAATCATGTGTTACGAATGAATGTGATGCTAACTCGTTTGTTTCGCATGCATTTGAAGCTATATCGTTTATATCGCAAGTATTTGAAGCTAAATCATTTGTTTCGCTTGGATTTGAAGCTAAACCTTTTACTTCGCATTGATTTGAACCTAAGTCATGTGTTTCGAATGAATGTGAAGATAACTCGTTTGTATCGCATGCATTTGAATCTATATCATTTACATCGCAAGTATTTGAAGCTAAATCATTTGTTTCGCATGGATTTGCAGCCAAGGCTTTTACCTCGTATTGATTTGATGCTAAATCATGTGTTTCGCATGAATGTCAAGCTAACTCTTTTGTCTCGCTTCCGGTTGAAGCTAAATCATTTATATCGCAAGTATTTGAAGCTAAATCATTTGTTTCGCATGGATTTGAAGCTGAACCTTCTACTTCGCAATACATGGAAGATAAATCATGTGTTTCGCGTGGATTTGAAGCTAACTCGTTTGTTTCGCATGCAGTAAAATCTAAATCATTTATTTCGCAAGTATTTGAAGCTAAATCATTTGTTTCGCTTGGATTTGAAGCAAAACCTTTTACTTCGCATTGATTTGAAGCTAAATCATGTCTTTCCAATGAATGTGTTGCTTACTCGTTTGTTTCGCATGCATTTGAAGCTATATCATTTATATTGTAGGTATTGGAAACTAAATCATTTGTTTCGCATGGATTTGAAGCCAAAGCATTTACCTCGCATTGATTTGAAGCTAAATCATGTGTTTCGCATGAATGTGAAGCTAACTCTTTTGTCTCGCTCCCAGTTGAAGCTAAATCATTTATATCGGAAGTATTTGAAGCTAAATCATTTGTTTCGCATGGATTTGAAGTTAAACCTTCTACTCCGCGTAGATTTGAAGTTAAATCATGTGTTTCGCATGGATTTGAAGCTAATACTTCTACTCGGCATTGATTTGAATCTAAATCTCGTGTTTTGCATGGATTTGAATCTAACTTGTTTGTTTCGCATGCAGTTGAATCTAAATCATTTATGTCGCAAGTAGTTGAAGCAAAATTATTTGTTTCGCAAGGATTTGAAGCTAAACCTTCTACTTCGCATTGATTTGAACCTAAGTCATGTGTTTCGAATGAATGTGAAGATAACTCGTTTGTATCGCATGTATTTGAAGCTATATCATTTATATCGCAAGTATTTGAAGCTAAATCATTTGTTTCGCATGGATTTGAAGCCAAGGCTTTTACCTCGCATTGATTTGAAGCTAAATCATGTGTTTCGCATGAATGTGAAGCTAACTCTTTTGTCTCGCTTCCGGTTGAAGCTAAATCATTTATATCGCAAGTACTTGTAACTAAATCATTTGTTTCGCATGGATTTGAAGCTAAACCTTCTACTTCGCATTGCTTTGAAGACAAATCATGTGTTTCGCATGGATTTGAAGCTAACTCGTTTGTTTCGATTGCAGTTGAATCTAAATCATTTACATCGGAAGTATTTGAAGCTAAATCATTTGTTTCGCATGGATTTGAAGTTAAACATACTACTCCGCATGGATTTGAAGTTAAATCATGTGTTTCGCATGGATTTGAAGCTAAAACTTCTACTCGGCATTGATTTGAATCTAAATCTCGTGTTTTGCTTGGATTTGAATCTAACTTGTTTGTTTCGCATGCAGTTGAATCTAAATCATTTATGTCGCAAGTATTTGAAGCAAAATCATTTGTTTCTCTTGGATTTGAAGCTAAACCTTCTTCTTCGCATTGATTTGAAGCTAAATCATGTGTTTCGAATGAATGTGAAGCTAACTCGCTTGTTTCGCATGCATTTGAAGCCATATCGTTTATATCGCAAGTATTTGAAGCTAAATCATGTGCTTCGCATGGATTTGAAGCTAAACCTTTTACTTCGCATTGATTTGAAACTAAATCATGTGTTTCCAATGAATGTGCAGCTCACTCGATTGTTTCGCATGCATTTGAAGCTATATCATTTATATTGTAAGTATTGGAAGCTAAATCATTTGTTTCGCATGGATTTGAAGCCAATGGTTTTACCTCGCATTGATTTGAAGCTAAATAATGTGTTTCGCATGAATGTGAAGCTAACTCTTTTGTCTCGCTTCCGGTTGAAGCTAAATCATTTATATCGCAAGTATTTGAAGCTAAATCATTTGTTTCGCATGGATTTGAAGCTGAACCTTCTACTTCGCAATGCATGGAAGATAAATCATGTGTTTCGCGTGGATTTGAAGCTGACTCGTTTGTTTCGCATGCAGTTGAAGCTATATCATTTATATCGTAAGTATTGGAAGCTGAATCATTTGTTTCGCATGGATTTGAAGCTAAAACTTCTACTCGGCATTGATTTGAATCTAAATCTCGTGTTTTGCATGGACTTGAATCTAACCTGTTTATTTCCGCATGCAGTTGAATCTAAATCATTTATATCGCAAGTATTTGAAGCAAAATCATTTGTTTCTCTTGGATTTGAAGCTAACCCTTCTTCTTCGCATTGATTTGAAGCTAAATCATTTGTTTTGCATGGATTAGAAGCTAACTCGCTTGTTTCGCTTCCAATTGAAGCTATATCATTTATATCGCTTGTATTTGAAGTTAAAACATTTGTTTCGCATGGATTTGAAGCTAAACCTTCTACTTCGTTTTCCTTTGAAGACAAATCATTTGTTACGCATGGATTTCAAGCTAAATCATTTGTTTCGCATGGATTTGAAGCTAAACCTTCTTCATCGTACTGATGTGAAGCTTTGTCGTGTGTTTCGCGTGGATTTGAATTTAACTCGATTGTTTCGCATGCAGTTGAAGCTAAATCATTTATATCGCAAGTATTTGAAGCTAAATCATTTGTTTCGCTTGGATTTGAAGCTAAACCTTCTACTTCGCATTGATTTGAAGCTAATTCATGTGTTTCGCACGAATGTGAAGCTAACTCGATTGTCTCGCTTCCAGTTGAAGCTAAATCATTTATACCGGAAGTATTTGAAGCTATATCATTTGTTTCGCCTGGTTTTGAAGCTAAAACTTCTACTCGGCAGTGATTTGAATCTAAATCATGTGTTTCGAATGAATGTGCAGCTAACTCGTTTGTTTCGCATGCATTTGAAGCTATATCGTTTATATCGCAAGTATTTGAAGCTAAATCATTTGCTTCGCATGGATTTGAAGCTAAAACTTCTACTCGGCATTGATTTAAATCTAGATCTCGTGTTTTGCGTGGATTTGAATCTAACTTGTTTGTTTCGCATGCATTTGAAGCTATATCATTTATACCGGAAGTATTTGAAGCTAAATTATTTGTTTCGAATGGATTTGAAGCTAATCATTCTACTTCGCATTGATTTGAAGCTAAATCATTTGTTTCGCATGGATTTGTAGCTAAAACTTCTACTCCGCATTGATTTAAATCTAAATCTCTTCTTTCGCATGGATTAGAATCTCACTTGTTTGTTTCGCATGCAGTTGAATCTAAATCATTTATATCCCAAGTATTTGAAGCAAAATCATTTGTTTCGCTTGGATTTGAAGCTAAATCTTCTACTTCGCATTGATTTGAAGTTAAATCATGTCTTTCCAATGAATGTGTAGCTTACTCGATTGTTTCGCATGCATTTGAAGCTATGTCATTTATATCGTAATTATTGGAAGCTAAATCATTTGTTTCGCATGGATTTGAAGCTAAACCTTCTACTTCGCATTGCTTTGAAGACAAATCATGTGTTTCGCATGAATGGGAAGCTAACTCTTTTGTCTCGCTTCCGGTTGAAGCTAAATCATTTATATCGCAAGTATTTGAAGCTAAATCATTTGTTTCGCATGGATTTGAAGCTGAAGCTACTACTTCGCAATGCATGGAAGATAAATCATGTGTTTCGCGTGGATTTGAAGCTAACTCGTTTGTTTCGCATGCAGTTGAATCTAAATCATTTATATCGCTAGTATTTGAAGCAAAATCATGGGTTTCGCATGGATTTGAAGTAAACCTTCTACATCGCTTTGGTTTGAAGCTAAATCATGTGTTTCGAATGAATGTGAATCTAACTAGTTTGTTTCGAATGCATTTGAAGCTATATCGTTTATACCGCAAGTATTTGAAGCTAAATCACGCATTTCACATCTATTTGATGCTATCTCGATTGTTTCGCTTCCAGTTGAAGCTAAATCACTTATATCGCAAGTATTTGAAGCTAAATCGTTTGTTTCGCGTGTAATTGAAGATAATACTTCTACTCGGCATTGATTTGAAGCTAAACCATTTGTTTCGCATGGATTTGAAACTGAACCATCTACTAGGCATTGATTTGAAGCTAAATCATGTGTTTCGAATGACTGTGAAGCTAACTCGTTTGTTTCGCATGCATTTGAAGCTATATCGTTTATATCGCAAGTATTTGAAGCTAAATCATTTGTTTCACATGGATTAGAAGCTAACTCGCTTGTTTCGCTTCCAGTTGAAGCTATATCATTCATATCGCCAGTATTTGAAGTTAAATCATTTGTTTCGCATGGATTTGAAGCTAAACCTTCTACATCGCATTGATTTGAAGCTAAATCATGTGTTTCGGATGAATGTGAATCTAACTAGTTTGTTTCGAATGCATTTGAAGCTATATCGTTTATACCGCAAGTATTTGAAGCTAAATCATTTGTTTCGGATGGATGAGAAGCTAACTCGCTTGATTCGCTTCTTGTTGAAGCTAAATCATTTATATCGCAAGTATTTGAAGCTAAATCATTTGTTTCGCATGGATTTGAAGCTAAACCTTCTACTCCGCATTGATTAGAAGTTATATCATGTGTTTCGCATGGGTTAGAAACTAACTCGCTTATTTCGCTTCCAGTTGAAGCTAAATAATTTATGTCGCAAGTATTTAAAGGTAAATCATGTGTTTCGCATGGATTTGAAGCTAACTCGCTTGTTTCACTTCCACTTGAAGCTAAATCATTTATATCGCAAGTATTTGAAGCTAAGTCATTTGTTTCGCTTGGATTTGAAGATAAACCTTCTACTTCTATTTGATTTGAAGCTAAATCATGTGTTTCGAATGAATGTGAATCTAACTAGTTTGTTTCGAATGCATTTGAAGCTATATCGTTTATACCGCAAGTATTTGAAGCTAAATCATTTGTATCGCATGGATGAGAAGCTTACTCGCTGGATTCGCTTCTAGTTGAAGCTAAATCATTTATATCGCAAGTATTTGAAGCTAAATCATTTGTTTCGCATGGATTTGAAGCTAAACCTTCTACTCCGCATTGATTCGAAGTTATATCATGTGTTTCGCATGGGTTAGAAACCAACTCGCTTGTTTCGCTTCCAGTTGAAGCTAAATCATTTATATCGCAAGTATTTGAAGCTAAATCATTTGTTTTTCATGGATTTGAAGCTAAACCTTCTACTCCGCGTGGATTTGAAGTTAAATCATGTGTTTCGCATGGTTTAGAAGCTAACTCGCTTGATTCGCTTCCAGTTGAAGGTAAATCATTTATATCGCAAGTATTTGAAGCTAAATCATTTGTTTCGCATGGATTTGAAGATAAACCTTCTACTCGGCATTGATTTGAAGCTAAATCACGTGTTTCGAACGACTGTGAAGCCAACTCGTTTGTTTCGCATGGATTTGAAGCTAAACCTTCTACCTCGCACTGATTTGAAGCTTTGTCATGTGTTTCGCATGGATTTGAATCTAACTCGATTGTTTCGCAAGCAGTTGAACCTAAATCATTTATATCGCAAGTATTTGAAGTTAAATCATTTGTTTCGCATGGATTTGAAGTAAACCTTCTACATCGCATTGATTTGAAGCTAAATCATGTGTTTCGAATGAATGTGAATCTAACTAGTTTGTTTCGAATGCATTTGAAGCTATATCGTTTATACCGCAAGTATTAGAAGCTAAATCATTTGTTTCGGATGGATGAGAAGCTAACTCGCTTGATTCGCTACTTGTTGAAGCTAAATCATTTATATCGCAAGTATTTGAAGCTAAATCATTTCTTTCGCATGGATTTGAAGCTTAACCTTCTACTCCGCATTGATTAGAAGTTAAATCATGTGTTTCGCATGGTTTAGAAGCTAAGTCGCTTGATTCGCTTCCAGTTGCAGGTGAATCATTTATATCGCAAGTATTTGAAGCTAAATCATATGTTTCGCATGGATTTGAAGATAAACGTTCTACTCCGCATTGATTTGAAGCTAAATCACGTGTTTCGAACGACTGTGAAGCCAACTCGTTTGTTTCGCATGGATTTGAAACTAAACCTTCTACCTCGCACTGATTTGAAGCTTTGTAATGTGTTTCGCATGGATTTGAATCTAACTCGATTGTTTCGCATCTTGTTGAAGCTAAATCATTTATATCGCAAGTATTTGAAGCTAAATCATTTGTTTCGCATTGATTTGAAGATAAACCTTCTACTCCGCATTGATTAGAAGTTATATCATGTGTTTCGCATGGGTTAGAAACTAACTCGCTTGTTTCGCTTCCAGTTGAAGCTAAATCATTTATATCGCAAGTATTTGAAGCTAAATCATTTGTTTCGCATGGATTTGAAGCTAAACCTTCTACTCCGCGTGGATTTGAAGTTAAATCATGTGTTTCGCATGGGTTAGAAACTAACTCGCTTGTTTCGATTCCAGTTGAAGATAAATCATTTATGTCGCAAGTATTTGAAGCTAAATCATTTGTTTCGAATGGATTTGAAGCTAAACCTTCCACTACGCATTGATTAGAAGTTAAATCATGTGTTTCGCATGGTTTAGAAGCTAACTCGCTTGTTTCGCATCCAGTTGAAGCTAAATCACTTATATCGCAAGTATTTGAAGCTAAATCGTTTGTTTCGCATGGATTTGAAGCTAAACCTTCTACTTCGCGTTGCTTTGAAGATAAATCATGTGTTTCGCATGGATTTGAAGCTGACTCACTTGTTTCACTTCCAGTTGAAGCTAAATCATTTATATCGCATGTATTTGAAGCTAAATCATTTGTTTCGCATAGATTTGAAGCTAAACCTTCTACTTCGCATTGATTTGAACCTAAGTCATGTGTTTCGAATGAATGTGAAGATAACTCGTTTGTATCGCATGCATTTCAAACTATATCGTTTATATCGCAAGTATTTGAAGCTAAATCATTTGTTTCGCATGGATTTGTAGCTAAAACTTCTACTCCGCATTGATTTAAATCTAAATCTCTTCTTTCGCATGGATTTGAATCTCCCTTGTTTGTTTCGCATGCAGTTGAATCTAAATCATTTATATCCCAAGTATTTGAAGCAAAATCATTTGTTTCGCTTGGATTTGAAGCTAAATCTTCTACTTCGCATTGATTTGAAGTTAAATCATGTCTTTCCAATGAATGTGTAGCTTACTCGTTTGTTTCGCATGCATTTGAAGCAATGTCATTTATATCGTAAGTATTGGAAGCTAAATCATTTGTTTCGCATGGATTTGAAGCTAAACCTTCTACTTCGCATTGCTTTGAAGACAAATCATGTGTTTCGCATGAATGGGAAGCTAACTCTTTTGTCTCCCTTCCGGTTGAAGCTAAATCATTTATATCGCAAGTATTTGAATCTAAATCATTTGTTTCGCATGGATTTGAAGCTGAAGCTTCTACTTCGCAATGCATGGAAGATAAATCATGTGTTTCGCGTGGATTTGAAGCTAACTCGTTTGTTTCGCATGCAGTTGAATCTAAATCATTTATATCGCTAGTAGTTGAAGCTAAATCATTTGTTTCGCATCGATTTGAAGTAAACCTTCTACATCGCATTGGTTTGAAGCTAAATCATGTGTTTCGAATGAATGTGAATCTAACTAGTTTGTATCGTTTGCATTTGAAGCTATATCGTTTATATCGCAAGTATTTGAAGCTAAATCATTTGTTTCGAATGGATTTGTAGCTAAAACGTCTACTCCGCATTGATTTAAATCTATATCTCGTTTTTCGCATGGATTTGAATCTAACTTGTTTGTTTCGCATGCAGTTGAATCTAAATCATTTATATCGCAAGTATTTGAAGCTAAATCATTCGTTTCGCATGGATTAGAAGCTAACTCGCTTGTTTCGCTTCCAGTTGAAGCTTAATCATTTATATCGTTAGTATTTGAAGTTAAATCATTTGTTTTACATGGATTTGAAGTTAAACCTTCTACTTCGTATTCCTTTGAAGACAAATCATGTGTTTCGCATGAATGTGAAGTTAACTCGTTTGTCTCGCTTCCAGTTGAAGCCAAATCATTTATATCGCTAGAATTTGAAGTTAAATCATTTGTTTTACATGGATTTGAAGCTATACCTTCTACTTCGCACTGATTTGAAGCTTTGTCATGTGTTTCGCGTGGATTTGAATCTAACTCGATTGTTTCGCATACAGTTGAAGCTAAATCACTTATATCGCTAGTATTTGAAGGTAAATCATTTGTTTCGCATGGATTTGAATCTAAACCTTCTACTTCGCATTGATTTGAATCTAAATCTTGTGTTTCGAATGACTGTGAAGCTAACTCGTTTGTTTCGCATGCAATTGAATCAATATCGTTTATATCGCAAGTATTTGAAGCAAAATCATTTGTTACTCTTGGATTTGAAACTAAACCTTCTTCTCCGCATTGATTTGAAGCTAAATCGTGTGTTTCGAATGAACGTGAAGCTAACTCGTTTGTTTCGCATGCATTTGAATCAATATCGTTTATATCGCAAGTATTTGAAGCTAAATCATTTGTTTCGCATGGATTTGAAGCTAAACATTCTACGTCGCATTGATTTGAAGCTAAATCATGTGTTCCGAATGACTGTGAAGCTAACTCGTTTGTTTCGCATCAATTTGAAGCTCTATCGTTTATATCGCAAGTATGTGAAGCTAAATCATTTGTTTCGCATGGATTAGAAGCTAACTCGCTTGTTTCGCTTCCAGTTGAAGCTATATCATTCATATTGCCAGTATTTAGAGTTAAATCATTTGTTTCGCATGGATTAGAAGCTAACTCGCTTGATTCGCTTCCAATTGAAGCTATATCATTTATATCGCTAGTATTTGAAGGTAAATCATTTGTTTCCATGGATTTGAATCTAAACTTTCTTCTCCGCATTGATTTGAAGCTAAATTATTTGTTTCGCACGGATTTGAAGCTAACTCGCCTGTTTCGCTCCCAATTGGAGCTAAGTCTTTTATATCCCATGTATTTGAAGCCAACTCATGTGTTTCGCATGGATTTGAAGCTAACTCGCTTGTTTCAATTATTTGAATCTAAATCATTTGTTTCGCATGGATTTGAAGCTAAAACTTCCTCTCGGCATTGATATGATTCTATATCTCGTGTTTTGCATGGATTTGAATCTAACTTGTTTGTTTCGCATGCAGTTGAATCTAAATCATTTATATATAGTTAAATAATTTGTTTCGCATGGATTTGAAGCTAAACATTCTACTTCGTATTCCTTTGAAGACAAATCATGTGTTTCGCGTGGATTTGAAGCTAACTCGTTTATTTCGCATGCATTTGAATCTATATCGTTCATATCGCAAGTATTTGAAGCTAAATTTTTTTTTTCGCATGGATTAGAGGCTAACTCGCTTGTTTCGCTTCCAGCTGAAGCTAAATCAATTATATCGCTAGTATTCGAAGGTAAATCATTTGTTTCGCATGGATTAGAAGATAACTCGCTTGTTTCGCATCCAATTGAAGCTATATCATTTATATCGCTAGTATTTGAAGTTAAATCATTTGTTTCGCATGGATTTGAAGCTGAACCATCTACTAGGCATTGATTTGAAGCTAAATCATGTGTTTCGAATGACTGTGAAGCTAACTCGTTTGTTTCGCTTGCGTTTGAAGCTATATCGTTTATATCGCAAGTATTTAAAGCTAAATCATTTGTTTCGTATGGATTAGAAGCTAACTCGCTTGTTTCGCTTCCAGTTGAAGCTATATTATTCATATCACTAGTATTTGAAGCTAAATCATTTGTTTCTCATGGATTTGAAGCTAAAACTTCTACTCGGCATTGATTTGAATATAAATCTCGTGTTTTGCATGGATTTGAATCTAACTTGTTTGTTTCGCATGCAGTTGAATCTAAATCATTTATAGCGCAAGTATTTGAAGCAAAATCATTTGTTTCTCTTGGATTTGAGGTTAAACCTTCTACTTCGCATTGATTTGAAGACAAATCATGTGTGGCGCATGGATTTGAAGCTAACTCGGTGGTTTCGCTTCCAGTTGAAGCTATATCATTCATATCGCTAGTATTTGAAGCTAAATCATTTGTTTCGCATGGATTTGAAGCTAAAACTTCTACTCGGCATTGATTTGAATATAAATCTCGTGTTTTGCATGGATTTGAATCTAACTTGTTTGTTTCGCATGCAGTTGAATCTAAATCATTTATAGCGCAAGTATTTGAAGCAAAATCATTTGTTTCTCTTGGATTTGAAGCTAAACCTTCTACTTCGCATTGATTTGATCCTAAGTCATGTGTTTCGAATGAATGTGAAGCTAACTCGTTTGTATCGCACGCATTTGAAGCTATATCGTTTATATCGCAAGTATTTGAAGCTAAATCATTTGTTTCGCATGGATTAGAAGCTACCTCGCTTGTTTCGCTTCCAGTTGAAGCTATATCATTTATATCGCTAGTATTTGAAGTTAAATCATTCGTTTCGCATGGATTTGAAGCTAAACCTTCTACTTCGTATTCCTTTGAAGACAAATCATGTGTTTCGCATGGATTTGAAGCTAACTCGTTTGTTTCGCATGCAGTTGAAGCTAAATCATTTATATCGCAAGTATTTGAAGCAAAATCATTTGTTTCGCATGGATTTGAAGTTACACCCTCTACTCCGCGTGGATTTGAAGTTAAATCATGTGTTTCGCATGGATTTGAAGCTAATCCTCCTACTTCGCGTTGCTTTGAAGATAAATCATGTGTTTCACATGGATTTGAAGCTAACTCGCTTGTTTCACTTCCAGTTGAAGCTAAATCATTTATATCGCAAGTATTTGAAGCTAAATCATTTGTTTCGCGTGGATTTGAAGCTAACTCGTTTGTTTAGCATGCAGTTGAATCTAATCATTTATATCGCAAGTATTTGAAGCTAAATCATTTGTTTCGCATGGATTTGAAGCTAAACCTTCTACTTCGTATTCCTTTGAAGACAAATCATGTGTTTCGCGTGGATTTGAAGCTAACTCGTTTGTTTCGCATGCAGTTGAATCTAAATCATTTATATCGCAAGAATTTGAAGCAAAATCATTTGTTTCTCTTGGATTTGAACCAAACCTTCTTCTTCGCATTGATTTGAAGCAAAATCATGTGTTTCGAATGAATGTGAAGCTGACTCGTTTGTTTCGCATGGATTTGAAGCTATATCGTTTATATCGCACGTATTTGAAGCTAAATCATTTGTTTCGCATGGATTAGAAGCTAACTCGCTTGTTTCGCTTCCAGTTGAAGCTATATCATTTATATCGCTAGTATTTGAAGTTAAATCATTTGTTTCGCATCGATTTGAAGCTAAACCTTCTACTTCGTATTCGTTTGAAGAAAAATCATGTGTTTCGCGTGGATTTGAAGCTAACTCGTTTGTTTCGCATGCATTTGAATCTATATCGTTCATATCGCAAGTATTTGAAGCTAAATGTTTTTTTTCGCATGGATTAGTGGCTAACTCGCTTGTTTCTATTCCAGTTGAAGCTAAATCATTTATATCGCTAGTACTCGAATGTAAATCATTTGTTTCGCATGGATTAGAAGCTAACTAGCTTGTTTCGCTTCCAACTGAAGCTATATCATTTATATCGCTAGTATTTGAAGTTAAATCATTTGTTTCGCATGGATTTGAAGCTAAACCTTCTACTTCGTATTCCTTTGAAGACAAATCATGTGTTTCGCGTGGATTTGAAGCTAACTCGTTTGTTTCGCATGCAGTTGAATCTAAATCATTTATATCGCAAGTATTTGAAGCAAAATCACTTGTTTCTCTTGGATTTGAACCAAACCTTCTTCTTCGCATTGATTTGAAGCTAAATCATGTGTTTCGAATGAATGTGAAGCTGACTCGTTTGTTTCGCATGGATTTGAAGCTATATCGTTTATATCGCAAGTATTTGAAGCTAAATCATTTGTTTCGCATGGATTTGAAGCTAAATCTTCTACTTCGTATTCCTTTGAAGACAAATCATGTGTTTCGCGTGGATTTGAAGCTAACTCGTTTGTTTCGCGTGCATTTGAATCTATATCGTTCATATCGCTAGTATTTGAAGCTAAATGTTTTTTTTCGCATGGATTAGAGGCTAACTCGCTTGCTTCGCTTCCAGTTGAAGCTAAATCATTTATATCGCTAGTATTCGAATGTAAATCATTTGTTTCGCATGGATTTGAAGCTAAAACTTCTTCTCGGCATTGATTTGAATATTAATCTCGTGTTTTGCATGGATTTGAATCTAACTTGTTTGTTTCGCATGCAGTTGAATCTAAATCATTTATAGCGCAAGTATTTGAAGCAAAATCATTTGTTTCTCTTGGATTTGAAGCTAAACCTTCAACTTCGCATTGAGTTGATCCTAAGTCATGTGTTTCGAATGAATGTGAAGCTAACTCGTTTGTATCGCATGCAGTTGAATCTAAATCATTTATATCGCAATTATTTGAATCTAAATCTATTGTTTCGCATGGATTTGAAGCTAAATCTTCTACTCGGCATTGATTTGAATCTAAATCTCGTGTTTTGCATGGATTTGAATCTAACTTGTTTGTTTCGCATGCAGTTGAATCTAAATCATTTATATCGCAAGTATTTGAAGCAAAATCATTTGTTTCTCTTGGATTTGAACCAAACATTCTTCTTCGCATTGATTTGAAGCTAAATCATGTGTTTCGAATCAATGTGAAGCTGACTCGTTTGTTTCGCATGGTTTTGAAGCTATATCGTTTATATCGCAAGTAGTTGAAGCTAAATCATTTGTTTCGCATGGATTAGAAGCAAAACCTTCTACTTCGTATTCGTTTGAAGACAAATCATGTGTTTCGCATGGATTTGAAGCTAACTCGTTTGTTTCGCATGCAGTTGAAGCTAAATCATTTATATCGCAAGTATTTGAAGCTAAATCATTTGTTTCGCATGGATTTGAAGTTACACCTTCTACTCCGCGTGGATTTGAAGTTAAATCATGTGTTTCGCATGGATTTGAAGCTAATCCTCCTACTTCGCGTTGCTTTGAAGATAAATCATGTGTTTCGCATGGATTTGAAGCTAACTCGCTTGTTTCACTTCCAGTTGAAGCTAAATCATTTATATCGCAAGTATTTGAAGCTAAATCATTTGTTTCGCGTGAATTTGAAGCTAACTCGATTGTTTAGCATGCAGTTGAATCTAATCATTTATATCGCAAGTATTTGAAGCTAAATCATTTGTTTCGCTTGGATTTGAAGCTAAACCTTTTACTTCGCATTGATTTGAAGTTAAATCATGTCTTTCCAATGAATGTGCAGCTTACTCGTTTGTTTCGCATGCATTTGAAGCTATATCATTTATATCGTAAGTATTGGAAGCTAAATCATTTGTTTCGCATGGATTTGAAGCTAACTCGTTTGTTTCGCATGCAGTTGAAGCTAAATCATTTATATCGCAAGTATTTGAAGCTAAATCATTTGTTTCGCATGGATTTTAAGCTAAACTTTCTTCTCCGCATTGATTTGAAGCTAAATCACGCATTTCGCATGTATTTGAAGCTAACTCGATTGTTTCGCTTCCAGTTGAAGCTAAATCACTTATATCGCAAGTATTTGAATCTCAATCGTTTGTTTCGCGTGTATCTGAAGATAATACTTCTACTCCGCACTGATTTGAAGCTAAACCATTTGTTTCGCATGGATTTGAAGCCGAACCATCTACTAGGCATTGATTTGTAGCTAAATCATGTGTTTCGAATGACTGTGAAGCTAACTCGTTTGTTTCGCTTGCGTTTGAAGCTATATCGTTTATATCGCAAGTATTTGGAGCTAAATCATTTGTTTCGCATGGATTAGAAGCTAACTCGCTTGTTTCGATTCCAGTTGAAGTTATATCATTCATATCGCTAGTATTTGAAGCTAAATCATATGATTCGCATGGATTTGAAGCTAAAACTTCTACTCGGCATTGATTTGAATCTAAATCTCGTGTTTTGCATGGATTTGAATCTAACTTGTTTATTTGGCATGCAGTTGAATCTAAATCATTTATATCGCAAGTATTTGAAGCAAAATCATTTGTTTCTCTTGGATTTGAAGCGAAACCTTCTTCTTCGCAATTGATTTGAAGCTAAATCATGTGTTTCGAATGAATGTGAAGCTAACTCGTTTGTTTCGCATGCATTTGAAGATATATCATTTATATCGTAAGTATTGGAAGCTAAATCATCTGTTTCGCATGGATTTGAAGCTAAACCTTCTACTCCGCGTGGATTTGAAGTTAAATCATGTGTTTCGCATGCATTTGAAGCTAATCCTTCTACTTCGCGTTGCTTTGAAGATAAATCATGTGTTTCGCATGGATTTGAAGCTAACTCGCTTGTTTCACTTCCAGTTGAAGCTAAATCATTTATATAGCTAGTATTCGAAGGTAAATTATTTGTTTCGCATGGATTTGAAGCTAAACCTTCTACTTCGCAATGTTTTGAAGATAAATCATGTGTTTCGAATGACTGTGAAACTTACTCGTTTGTTTCGCATGCATTTGAATCAATATCGTTTATATCGCAAGTATTTGAAGCTAAATCATTTGTTTCGCATGGATTTGAAGCTAAAACTTCTACTCGGCGGTGATTTGAATCTAAATCTCGTGTTTTGCATGGATTTGAATCTAACTTGTTTGTTTCGCATGCAGTTGAATCTAATTCATTTATATCGCAAGTACTTGAAGCAAAATCATTTGTTTCTCTTGGATTTGAAGCTAAACCTTCTTCTTCGCATTGATTTGAAGCTAAATCATGTGTTTCGAATGAATGTGAAGCTAACTCGTTTGTTTCGCATGCATTTGAAGCTATATCGTTTATATCCCAAGCACTTGAAGATAAATCTATTGTTTCGCTTCCAGTTAAAGCTAGATCATTTATATCGCTAGTATTTGAAGTTAAATCATTTGTGTCGCATGGATTTGAAGCTAAACCTTCTTCTTCGCATTGATTTGAAGCTAAATCATGTGTTTCGCATGAATGTGAAGCTAGCCCGTCTGTCTCGCTTCCAGTTGAAGCTAAATCATTTATATCGCAAGTATTTGAAGCTAAATCATTTGTTTCGCATGGATTTGAAGCTAAACCTTCTACTTCGCAATGCATGGAAGATAAATCATGTGTTTCGCGTCGATTTGAAGCTAACTCGTTTGGTTCGCATGCATTTGAAACTATATCGTTTATATCGCAAGTACTTGAAGCTAAATCATTTGTTTCGCATGGATTTGAAGCTGACTCGCATGTTTCGCTTCCAGATGGAGCTAAATCATTTATATCGCTAGTATTTGAAGCTAAATCTTTTGTTTCGCTTCCAGTTGGAGCTAAATCATTTATATCGCTAGTATTTGAAGCTAAATCATTTGTTTCGCATGGATTTGAAGCTAAACCTTCTACTTCGAATTGCTTGGAAGATACATCATGTGTTTCGCGTGGATTTGAATCTAACATGATTGTTTCGCTTCCAGTTAAAGCTAAATCATTTATATCGCAAGTATTTGAAGCTAAATCATATGTTTCGCATTGATTTGAAGCTGAAACTTCTACTCGGCATTGATTTGAATCTAAATCTCGTGTTTTGCATGTATTTGAATCTAACTTGTTTGTTTCGCATGCAGTTGAATCTAAATCATTTTTACCGCAAGTACTTCAAGCTAAATCATTTGTTGCGCTTGGATTTGAAGCCAAAGCTTTTACCTCGCATTGATTTGAAGCTAAGTCATGTGTTTCCCATGAATGTGAAGCTAACTCGTTTGTCTCGCTTCCAGTTGAAGCTAAATCATTTATATCGGAAGTATTTGAAGCTAAATCATTTGTTTCGCATGGATTTGAAGCTAATCCTTCTACTTCGCATTGCTTTGAAGATAAATCATGTGCTTCGCATGGACATGAAGCTAACTCGTTTGTTTCGCTTCCAGTCGATTCTAAATCATTTATATCGCTGGTATTTGAAGCTAAATCATTTGTTTCGCATGGATTTGAAGCTAAACATTCTACGTCGCATTGATTTGAAGCTAAATCATGTGTTTCGAATGACTGTGAAGCTAACTCGTTTGTTTCGCATGCATTTGAATCAATATCGTTTATATCGCAAGTATTTGAAGCTAAATCATTTGTTTCGCATGGATTTGAAGCTAAACATTCTACGTCGCATTGATTTGAAGCTAAATCATGTGTTTCGAATGACTGTGAAGCTAACTCGTTTGTTTCGCATGCATTTGAATCAATATCGTTTATATCGCAAGTATTTGAAGCTAAATCATTTGTTTCGCATGGATTTGAAGCTAAACCTTCTACTCCGCATTGATTAGAAGTTAAATCATGTGTTTCGCATGGTTTAGAAGCTAACTCGCTTGTTTCGCATCCAGTTGAAGCTAAATCACTTATATCGCAAGTATTTGAAGCTAAATCGTTTGTTTCGCGTGTATTTGAAGATAATACTGCTACTCCGCATTGATTTGAAGCTAAACCATTTGTTTCGCATGGATTTGAAGCTGAACCATCTACTAGGCATAGATTTGAAGCTAAATCATCTGTTTCGAATGACTGTGAAGCTAACTCGTTTGTTTCGCATCCATTTGAAGCTCTATCGTTTATATCGCAAGTATGTGAAGCTAAATCATTTGTTTCGCATGGATTAGAAGCTAACTCGCTTGTTTCGCTTCCACTTGAAGCTATATCATTCATATCGCCAGTATTTAGAGTTAAATCATTTGTTTCGCATGGATTTGAAGCTAAACCTTCTACTTCGATTTCCTTTGAAGTCAAATCATGTGTTTCGCGTGGATTTGGAGCTAACTCGTTCGTTTCGCATGCATTTGAATCTATATCGTTTATATCGCAAGTATTTCAAGCTAAATCTTTTTTTTCGCATGGATTAGACGCTAACTCGCTTGTGTCGCTTCCAATTGAAGCTATATCGTTTATATCGCAAGTATTTGAAGCTAAATCATTTGTTTCGCATGGATTTGAAGCTAAAACTTCTACTCGGCATTGATTTGAATCTAAATCTCGTGTTTTGCATGGATTTGAATCGAACTAGTTTGTTTCGCATGCAGTTGAATCTAAATCATTTATATCCCAAGTATTTGAAGCAAAATCATTTGTTTCGCATGGATTTGAATCTAACTTGTTTGTTTCGCATGCAGTTGAATCTGAATCATTTATATCGCAAGTATTTGAAGCAAAATCATTTGTTTCGCTTGGATTTGAAGATAAATATTCTACTTCGGATTGATTTGAAGCTAAATCATTTATATCGAATGTATGTGAATCTAAGTTGTTTGTTTCGCATGCAGTTGAATCAATATCGTTTATATCGCAAGTATTTGAAGCTAAATCATTTGTTTCGCATGGATATGAAGCTAAAACTTCTACTCGGCGGTGATTTGAATCTAAATCTCGTGTTTTGCATGGATTTGAATCTAACTTGTTTGTTTCGCATGCAGTTGAATCTAATTCATTTATATCGCAAGTACTTGAAGCAAAATCATTTGTTTCTCTTGGATTTGAAGCTAAACCTTCTTCTTCGCATTGATTTGAAGCTAAATCATGTGTTTCGAACGAATGTGAAGCTAACTCGTTTGTTTCGCATGCATTTGAAGCTATATCGTTTATATCCCAAGCACTTGAAGATAAATCTATTGTTTCGCTTCCAGTTAAAGCTAGATCATTTATATCGCTAGTATTTGAAGTTAAATCATTTGTGTCGCATGGATTTGAAGCTAAACCTTCTTCTTCGCATTGATTTGAAGCTAAATCATGTGTTTCGCATGAATGTGAAGCTAGCTCGTCTGTCTCGCTTCCAGTTGAAGCTAAATCATTTATATCGCAAATATTTGAAGCTAAATCATTTGTTTCGCATGGATTTGAAGCTAAACCTTCTACTTCGCAATGCATGGAAGATAAATCATGTGTTTCGCGTCGATTTGAAGCTAACTCGTTTGGTTCGCATGCATTTGAAACTATATCGTTTATATCGCAAGTACTTGAAGCTAAATCATTTGTTTCGCATGGATTTGAAGCTGACTCGCATGTTTCGCTTCCAGATGGAGCTAAATCATTCATATCGCTAGTATTTGAAGCTAAATCTTTTGTTTCGCTTCCAGTTGGAGCTAAATCATTTATATCGCTAGTATTTGAAGCTAAATCATTTGTTTCGCATGGATTTGAAGCTAAACCTTCTACTTCGAATTGCTTGGAAGATACATCATGTGTTTCGCGTGGATTTGAATCTAACATGGTGTTTCGCTTCCAGTTAAAGCTAAATCATTTATATCGCTAGTATTTGAAGCTAAATCATATGTTTCGCAATGATTTGAAGCTGAAACTTCTACTCGGCATTGATTTGAATCTAAATCTCGTGTTTTGCATGTATTTGAATCTAACTTGTTTGTTTCGCATGCAGTTGAATCTAAATCATTTATATCGCAAGTATTTGAAGCTAAATCATTTGTTTCGCATTTATTTGAAGCTAAACTTTCTTCTCCGCATTGATTTGAAGCTAAATTATTTGTTTCGCACGGATTTGAAGCTAACTCGCCTGTTTCGCTCCCAATTGGAGCTAAGTCATTTATATCGCAAGTATTTGAAGCTAAATCATTTGTTTCGCATGGATTTTAAGCCAAACTTTCTTCTCCGCATTGATTTGAAGCTAAATTATTTGTTTCGCACGGATTTGAAGCTAACTCGCCTGTTTCGCTCCCAATTGGAGCTAAGTCTTTTATATCCCATGTATTTGAAGCCAACTCATGTGTTTCGCATGGATTTGAAGCTAACTCGCTTGTTTCAATTATTTGAATCTAAATCATTTGTTTCGCATGGATTTGAAGCTAAAACTTCTACTCGGCATTGATATGATTCTAAATCTCGTGTTTTGCATGGGTTTGAATCTAACTTGTTTGTTTCGCATGCAGTTGAATCTAAATCATTTATATCGTAAGTATTTGAAGCTAAATCATTTGTTTCGCATGGATTTGAAGCCAAACCTTCTACCTCGCACTGATTAGAAGCTTTGTCATGTGTTTCGCGTGGATTTGAATCTAACTCGATTGTTTCGCATGCAGTTGATACTAAATCATTTATATCGCTAGTATTTGAGGCAAAATCATTTGTTTCGCTTGGATTTGAAGCTAAACCTTCTACTTCGCATTGATTTGAAGCTAAATCATGTGTTTCGCATGAGTGTGAAGCTAACTCGTTTGTCTCGCTTCCAGTTGAAGCTAAATCATTTATATCGGAAGTATTTGAAGCTAAATCATTTGTTTCGCATGGATTTGAAGCTAATCCTTCACTTCGCATTGCTTTGAAGATAAATCATGTGCTTCGCTTGGACATGAAGTTAACTCGCTTGTTTCGCTTCCAGTTGAAGATAAATCATTTATGTCGCTAGTATTTGAAGCTAAATCATGTGTTTCGCATGGGTTAGAAACTAACTCGCTTGTTTCGCTTCCAGTTGAAGCTAAATCATTTATGTCGCAAGTATTTCAAGCTAAATCTTTTTTTTCGCATGGATTTGAAGCTAACTCGCTCGTTTCGCTTCCAGATGAAGCTAAATCATTTATATCGCTAGTACTTGAAGGTAAATCATTTGTTTCGCATGGATTTGAAGCTAACTCGCATGTTTCGCTTCCAGTTGGAGCTAAATCATTTAATTCGTTGGCCTTTGAAGCTAAATCATTTGTTTCGCATTTATTTGAAGCTAAACTTTCTTCTCCGCATTGATTTGAAGCTAAATTATTTGTTTCGCACGGATTTGAAGCTAACTCGCCTGTTTCGCTCCCAATTGGAGCTAAGTCATTTATATCGCAAGTATTTGAAGCTAAATCATTTGTTTCGCATGGATTTTAAGCTAATCTTTCTTCTCCGCATTGATTTGAAGCTAAATTATTTGTTTCGCACGGATTTGAAGCTAACTCGCCTGTTTCGCTCCCAATTGGAGCTAAGTCTTTTATATCCCATGTATTTGAAGCCAACTCATGTGTTCCGCATGGATTTGAAGCTAACTCGCTTGTTTCAATTATTTGAATCTAAATCATTTGTTTCGCATGGATTTGAAGCTAAAACTTCTACTCGGCATTGATATGATTCTAAATCTCGTGTTTTGCATGGATTTGAATCTAACTTGTTTGTTTCGCATGCAGTTGAATCTAAATCATTTATATATAGTTAAATAATTTGTTTCGCATGGATTTGAAGCTAAACATTCTACTTCGTATTCCTTTGAAGACAAATCATGTGTTTCGCGTGGATTTGAAGCTAACTCGCCTGTTTCGCTCCCAATTGGAGCTAAGTCATTTATATCGCAAGTATTTGAAGCTAAATCATTCGTCTCGCATGGATTAGAAGCTAACTCGCTTGTTTCGCTTCCAATTGAAGTTAAATCATTTATATCGCAAGTATTTGAAGCTAAATCATATGTTTCGCATTGATTTGAAGCTGAAACTTCTACTCGGCATTGATTTGAATCTAAATCTCGTGTCTTGCATGTATTTGAATCTAACTTGTTTGTTTCGCATGCAGTTGAATCTAAATCAGTTATATCGCAAGTATTTGAAGGTAAATCATTTGTTTCGCATGGATTTGAAGCCAAAGCTTTTCCCTCGCATTGATTTGAAGCTAAATCATGACTTTCGCATGAATGTGAATCTAACTCGTTTGTCTCGCTTCCAGTTGAAGCTAAATCATTTATATCGTAAGTATTTGAAGCTAAATCATTTGTTTCGCATGGATTTGAAGCCAAACCTTCTACCTCGCACTGATTAGAAGCTTTGTCATGTGTTTCGCGTGGATTTGAATCTAACTCGATTGTTTCGCATGCAGTTGATACTAAATCATTTATATCGCTAGTATTTGAGGCAAAATCATTTGTTTCGCTTGGATTTGAAGCTAAACCTTCTACTTCGCATTGATTTGAAGCTAAATCATGTGTTTCGCATGAATGTGAAGCTAACTCGTTTGTCTCGCTTCCAGTTGAAGCTAAATCATTTATATCGGAAGTATTTGAAGCTAAATCATTTGTTTCGCATGGATTTGAAGCTAATCCTTCACTTCGCATTGCTTTGAAGATAAATCATGTGCTTCGCTTGGACATGAAGTTAACTCGCTTGTTTCGCTTCCAGTTGAAGATAAATCATTTATGTCGCTAGTATTTGAAGCTAAATCATGTGTTTCGCATGGGTTAGAAACTAACTCGCTTGTTTCGCTTCCAGTTGAAGCTAAATCATTTATGTCGCAAGTATTTCAAGCTAAATCTTTTTTTTCGCATGGATTTGAAGCTAACTCGCTCGTTTCGCTTCCAGATGAAGCTAAATCATTTATATCGCTAGTACTTGAAGGTAAATCATTTGTTTCGCATGGATTTGAAGCTAACTCGCATGTTTCGCTTCCAGTTGGAGCTAAATCATTTAATTCGTTGGCCTTTGAAGCTAAATCATTTGTTTCGCATTTATTTGAAGCTAAACTTTCATCTCCGCATTGATTTGAAGCTAAATTATTTGTTTCGCACGGATTTGAAGCTAACTCGCCTGTTTCGCTCCCAATTGGAGCTAAGTCATTTATATCGCAAGTATTTGAAGCTAAATCATTTGTTTCGCATGGATTTTAAGCCAAACTTTCTTCTCCGCATTGATTTGAAGCTAAATTATTTGTTTCGCACGGATTTGAAGCTAACTCGCCTGTTTCGCTCCCAATTGGAGCTAAGTCTTTTATATCCCATGTATTTGAAGCCAACTCATGTGTTTCGCATGGATTTGAAGCTAACTCGCTTGTTTCAATTATTTGAATCTAAATCATTTGTTTCGCATGGATTTGAAGCTAAAACTTCTACTCGGCATTGATATGATTCTAAATCTCGTGTTTTGCATGGATTTGAATCTAACTTGTTTGTTTCGCATGCAGTTGAATCTAAATCATTTATATATAGTTAAATAATTTGTTTCGCATGGATTTGAAGCTAAACATTCTACTTCGTATTCCTTTGAAGACAAATCATGTGTTTCGCGTGGATTTGAAGCTAACTCGTTTGTTTCGCATGCATTTGAATCTATATCGTTCATATCGCAAGTATTTGAAGCTAAATGTTTTTTTTCGCATGGATTAGAGGCTAACTCGCTTGTTTCGCTTCCAGCTGAAGCTAAATCAATTATATCGCTAGTATTCGAAGGTAAATCATTTGTTTCGCATGGATTAGAAGATAACTCGCTTGTTTCGCATCCAATTGAAGCTATATCATTTATATCGCTAGTATTTGAAGTTAAATCATTTGTTTCGCATGGATTTGAAGCTGAACCATCTACTAGGCATTGATTTGGAGCTAAATCATGTGTTTCGAATGACTGTGAAGCTAACTCGTTTGTTTCGCTTGCGTTTGAAGCTATATCGTTTATATCGCAAGTATTTGAAGCTAAATCATTTGTTTCGTATGGATTAGAAGCTAACTCGCTTGTTTCGCTTCCAGTTGAAGCTATATTATTCATATCACTAGTATTTGAAGCTAAATCATTTGTTTCTCATGGATTTGAAGCTAAAACTTCTACTCGGCATTGATTTGAATATAAATCTCGTGTTTTGCATGGATTTGAATCTAACTTGTTTGTTTCGCATGCAGTTGAATCTAAATCATTTATATCCCAAGTATTTGAAGCAAAATCATTTGTTTCGCATGCAGTTGAATCTAAATCATTTATATCGCAAGAATTTGAAGCTAAATCATTTGTTTCGCGTGATTGTGAAGATAACTCGTTTGTCTCGCTTCCAGTTGAAGCTAAATCATTTATATCGGAAGTATTTGAAGCTAAATCATTTGTTTCGCATGGATTTGAAGCTAATCCTTCTACTGCGCGTGGATTTGAAGTTAAATCATGTGTTTCGCATGGGTTAGAAACTAACTCGCATGTTTCGCTTCGAGTTGAAGCTAAATCATTTATTTTTGCAAGTATTTGAAGCTAAATCATTTGTTTCGCATGGATTTGAAGCTAAACCTTCTACTTCGCATTGGTTTGAAGCTACATCATTTGTTTCGCGTGAAAGTGAAGCTAACTCGTTTGTCTCGCTTCCAGTTGAGGCTAAATCATTTATATCGCAAGTATTTGAAGCTAAATCATTTGTTTCGCATGGATTTGAAGCTAAACCTTCTACTTCGCATTGCTTTGAAGACAAATCATGTGTTTCGCATGAATGGGAAGCTAACTCTTTTGTCTCGCTTCCGGTTGAAGCTAAATCATTTATATCGCAAGTATTTGAAGCTAAATCATTTGTTTCGCATGGATTTGAAGCTGAAGCTACTACTTCGCAATGCATGGAAGATAAATCATGTGTTTCGCGTGGATTTGAAGCTAACTCGTTTGTTTCGCATGCTGTTGAATCTAAATCATTTATATCGCTAGTAATTGAAGCAAAATCATGGGTTTCGCATGGATTTGAAGTAAACCTTCTACATCGCTTTGGTTTGAAGCTAAATCATGTGTTTCGAATGAATGTGAATCTAACTAGTTTGTTTCGAATGCATTTGAAGCTATATCGTTTATACCGCAAGTATTTGAAGCTAAATCACGCATTTCACATGTATTTGATGCTATCTCGATTGTTTCGCTTCCAGTTGAAGCTAAATCACTTATATCGCAAGTATTTGAAGCTAAATCGTTTGTTTCGCGTTTAATTGAAGATAATACTTCTACTCGGCATTGATTTGA
Source organism: Megalopta genalis (assembly GCF_051020955.1). Lineage (NCBI taxonomy): Eukaryota > Metazoa > Arthropoda > Insecta > Hymenoptera > Halictidae > Megalopta > Megalopta genalis. The sequence continues at coordinate 51,045 of NW_027477095.1, forward strand.
AGCTAAACCATTTGTTTCGCATGGATTTGAAACTGAACCATCTACTAGGCATTGATTTGAAGCTAAATCATGTGTTTCGAATGACTGTGAAGCTAACTCGTTTGTTTCGCATGCATTTGAAGCTATATCGTTTATATCGCAAGTATTTGAAGCTAAATCATTTGTTTCACATGGATTAGAAGCTAACTCGCTTGTTTCGCTTCCAGTTGAAGCTATATCATTCATATCGCCAGTATTTGAAGTGAAATCATTTGTTTCGCATGGATTTGAAGCTAAACCTTCTACATCGCATTGATTTGAAGCTAAATCATGTGTTTCGAATGAATGTGAATCTAACTAGTTTGTTTCGAATGCATTTGAAGCTATATCGTTTATACCGCAAGTATTTGAAGCTAAATCATTTGTTTCGGATGGATGAGAAGCTAACTCGCTTGATTCGCTTCTTGTTGAAGCTAAATCATTTATATCGCAAGTATTTGAAGCTAAATCATTTGTTTCGCATGGATTTGAAGCTAAACCTTCTACTCCGCATTGATTAGAAGTTATATCATGTGTTTCGCATGGGTTAGAAACTAACTCGCTTATTTCGCTTCCAGTTGAAGCTAAATAATTTATGTCGCAAGTATTTAAAGGTAAATCATGTGTTTCGCATGGATTTGAAGCTAACTCGCTTGTTTCACTTCCACTTGAAGCTAAATCATTTATATCGCAAGTATTTGAAGCTAAGTCATTTGTTTCGCTTGGATTTGAAGATAAACCTTCTACTTCTATTTGATTTGAAGCTAAATCATGTGTTTCGAATGACTGTGAAGCTAACTCGTTTGTTTCGCATGCATTTGAATCAATATCGTTTATATCGCAAGTATTTGAAGCTAAATCATTTGTTTCGCATGGATTTGAAGCTAAACATTCTACGTCGCATTGATTTGAAGCTAAATCATGTGTTTCGAATGACTGTGAAGCTAACTCGTTTGTTTCGCATCAATTTGAAGCTCTATCGTTTATATCGCAAGTATGTGAAGCTAAATCATTTGTTTCGCATGGATTAGAAGCTAACTCGCTTGTTTCGCTTCCAGTTGAAGCTATATCATTCATATCGCCAGTATTTGAAGGCAAATCATTTGTTTCCATGGATTTGAATCTAAACCTTCTACTTCGCATTGATTTGAAGCTAAATCATGTGTTTCGAATGACTGTGAAGCTAACTCGTTTGTTTCGAATGCATTTGAATCAATATCGTTTATATCGCAAGTATTTGAAGCTAAATCATTTGTTTCGCATGGATTTGAAGCTAAAACTTCTACTCGGCATTGATTTGAATATAAATCTCGTGTTTTGCATGGATTTGAATCTAACTTGTTTGTTTCGCATGCAGTTGAATCTAAATCATTTATAGCGCAAGTATTTGAAGCAAAATCATTTGTTTCTCTTGGATTTGAAGCTAAACCTTCTACTTCGCATTGATTTGATCCTAAGTCATGTGTTTCGAATGAATGTGAAGCTAACTCGTTTGTATCGCACGCATTTGAAGCTATATCGTTTATATCGCAAGTATTTGAAGCTAAATCATTTGTTTCGCATGGATTAGAAGCTACCTCGCTTGTTTCGCTTCCAGTTGAAGCTATATCATTTATATCGCTAGTATTTGAAGTTAAATCATTCGTTTCGCATGGATTTGAAGCTAAACCTTCTACTTCGTATTCCTTTGAAGACAAATCATGTGTTTCGCATGGATTTGAAGCTAACTCGTTTGTTTCGCATGCAGTTGAAGCTAAATCATTTATATCGCAAGTATTTGAAGCAAAATCATTTGTTTCGCATGGATTTGAAGTTACACCTTCTACTCCGCGTGGATTTGAAGTTAAATCATGTGTTTCGCATGGATTTGAAGCTAATCCTCCTACTTCGCGTTGCTTTGAAGATAAATCATGTGTTTCGCATGGATTTGAAGCTAACTCGCTTGTTTCACTTCCAGTTGAAGCTAAATCATTTATATCGCAAGTATTTGAAGCTAAATCATTTGTTTCGCGTGGATTTGAAGCTAACTCGTTTGTTTAGCATGCAGTTGAATCTAATCATTTATATCGCAAGTATTTGAAGCTAAATCATTTGTTTCGCATGGATTTGAAGCTAAACCTTCTACTTCGTATTCCTTTGAAGACAAATCATGTGTTTCGCGTGGATTTGAAGCTAACTCGTTTGTTTCGCATGCAGTTGAATCTAAATCATTTATATCGCAAGTATTTGAAGCAAAATCATTTGTTTCTCTTGGATTTGAAACAAACCTTCTTCTTCGCATTGATTTGAAGCAAAATCATGTGTTTCGAATGAATGTGAAGCTGACTCGTTTGTTTCGCATGGATTTGAAGCTATATCGTTTATATCGCACGTATTTGAAGCTAAATCATTTGTTTCGCATGGATTAGAAGCTAACTCGCTTGTTTCGCTTCCAGTTGAAGCTATATCATTTATATCGCTAGTATTTGAAGTTAAATCATTTGTTTCGCATCGATTTGAAGCTAAACCTTCTACTTCGTATTCGTTTGAAGAAAAATCATGTGTTTCGCGTGGATTTGAAGCTAACTCGTTTGTTTCGCATGCATTTGAATCTATATCGTTCATATCGCAAGTATTTGAAGCTAAATGTTTTTTCTCGCATGGATTAGTGGCTAACTCGCTTGTTTCTATTCCAGTTGAAGCTAAATCATTTATATCGCTAGTACTCGAATGTAAATCATTTGTTTCGCATGGATTAGAAGCTAACTAGCTTGTTTCGCTTCCAACTGAAGCTATATCATTTATATCGCTAGTATTTGAAGTTAAATCATTTGTTTCGCATGGATTTGAAGCTAAACCTTCTACTTCGTATTCCTTTGAAGACAAATCATGTGTTTCGCGTGGATTTGAAGCTAACTCGTTTGTTTCGCATGCAGTTGAATCTAAATCATTTATATCGCAAGTATTTGAAGCAAAATCACTTGTTTCTCTTGGATTTGAACCAAACCTTCTTCTTCGCATTGATTTGAAGCTAAATCATGTGTTTCGAATGAATGTGAAGCTGACTCGTTTGTTTCGCATGGATTTGAAGCTATATCGTTTATATCGCAAGTATTTGAAGCTAAATCATTTGTTTCGCATGGATTTGAAGCTAAACCTTCTACTTCGTATTCCTTTGAAGACAAATCATGTGTTTCGCGTGGATTTGAAGCTAACTCGTTTGTTTCGCGTGCATTTGAATCTATATCGTTCATATCGCTAGTATTTGAAGCTAAATGTTTTTTTTCGCATGGATTAGAGGCTAACTCGCTTGCTTCGCTTCCAGTTGAAGCTAAATCATTTATATCGCTAGTATTCGAATGTAAATCATTTGTTTCGCATGGATTTGAAGCTAAAACTTCTACTCGGCATTGATTTGAATCTAAATCTCGTGTTTTGCATGGATTTGAATCTAACTTGTTTGTTTCGCATGCAGTTGAATCTAAATCATTTATATCGCAAGTATTTGAAGCAAAATCATTTGTTTCTCTTGGATTTGAACCAAACATTCTTCTTCGCATTGATTTGAAGCTAAATCATGTGTTTCGAATGAATGTGAAGCTGACTCGTTTGTTTCGCATGGTTTTGAAGCTATATCGTTTATATCGCAAGTAGTTGTAGCTAAATCATTTGTTTCGCATGGATTAGAAGCAAAACCTTCTACTTCGTATTCGTTTGAAGACAAATCATGTGTTTCGCATGGATTTGAAGCTAACTCGTTTGTTTCGCATGCAGTTGAAGCTAAATCATTTATATCGCAAGTATTTGAAGCTAAATCATTTGTTTCGCATGGATTTGAAGTTACACCTTCTACTCCGCGTGGATTTGAAGTTAAATCATGTGTTTCGCATGGATTTGAAGCTAATCCTCCTACTTCGCGTTGCTTTGAAGATAAATCATGTGTTTCGCATGGATTTGAAGCTAACTCGCTTGTTTCACTTCCAGTTGAAGCTAAATCATTTATATCGCAAGTATTTGAAGCTAAATCATTTGTTTCGCGTGAATTTGAAGCTAACTCGATTGTTTAGCATGCAGTTGAATCTAATCATTTATATCGCAAGTATTTGAAGCTAAATCATTTGTTTCGCTTGGATTTGAAGCTAAACCTTTTACTTCGCATTGATTTGAAGTTAAATCATGTCTTTCCAATGAATGTGCAGCTTACTCGTTTGTTTCGCATGCATTTGAAGCTATATCATTTATATCGTAAGTATTGGAAGCTAAATCATTTGTTTCGCATGGATTTGAAGCTAACTCGTTTGTTTCGCATGCAGTTGAAGCTAAATCATTTATATCGCAAGTATTTGAAGCTAAATCATTTGTTTCGCATGGATTTTAAGCTAAACTTTCTTCTCCGCATTGATTTGAAGCTAAATCACGCATTTCGCATGTATTTGAAGCTAACTCGATTGTTTCGCTTCCAGTTGAAGCTAAATCACTTATATCGCAAGTATTTGAATCTCAATCGTTTGTTTCGCGTGTATCTGAAGATAATACTTCTACTCCGCACTGATTTGAAGCTAAACCATTTGTTTCGCATGGATTTGAAGCCGAACCATCTACTAGGCATTGATTTGTAGCTAAATCATGTGTTTCGAATGACTGTGAAGCTAACTCGTTTGTTTCGCTTGCGTTTGAAGCTATATCGTTTATATCGCAAGTATTTGGAGCTAAATCATTTGTTTCGCATGGATTAGAAGCTAACTCGCTTGTTTCGATTCCAGTTGAAGTTATATCATTCATATCGCTAGTATTTGAAGCTAAATCATTTGATTCGCATGGATTTGAAGCTAAAACTTCTACTCGGCATTGATTTGAATCTAAATCTCGTGTTTTGCATGGATTTGAATCTAACTTGTTTATTTGGCATGCAGTTGAATCTAAATCATTTATATCGCAAGTATTTGAAGCAAAATCATTTGTTTCTCTTGGATTTGAAGCGAAACCTTCTTCTTCGCAATTGATTTGAAGCTAAATCATGTGTTTCGAATGAATATGAAGCTAACTCGTTTGTTTGGCATGCATTTGAAGCTATATCGTTTATATCGCAAGTATTTGAAGCTAAATCATTTTTTCGCATGGATTTGAAGCTAAACCTTCTACTTCGCGTTGCTTTGAAGATAAATCATGTGTTTCTCATGGATTTAAATCTAACTCGAATGTTTCGCATGCAGTTGAAGCTAAATCATTTATATCGCAAGTATTTGAAGCTGAATCATTTGTTTCGAATGGATTTGGAGCTAAACCTTCTACTTCGCGTTGCTTTGAAGATAAATCATGTGTTTCGCATAGATTTGAAGCTAACTCGTTTGTATAGCATGCAGTTGAATCTAATCATTTATATCGCAAGTATTTGAAGCTAAATCATTTGTTTCGCTTGGATTTGAAGCTAAAGCTTTTACTTCGCATTGATTTGAAGTTAAATCATGTCTTTCCAATGAATGTGTAGCTTACTCGTTTGTTTCGCATGCATTTGAAGATATATCATTTATATCGTAAGTATTGGAAGCTAAATCATCTGTTTCGCATGGATTTGAAGCTAAACCTTCTACTCCGCGTGGATTTGAAGTTAAATCATGTGTTTCGCATGCATTTGAAGCTAATCCTTCTACTTCGCGTTGCTTTGAAGATAAATCATGTGTTTCGCATGGATTTGAAGCTAACTCGCTTGTTTCACTTCCAGTTGAAGCTAAATCATTTATATAGCTAGTATTCGAAGGTAAATTATTTGTTTCGCATGGATTTGAAGCTAAACCTTCTACTTCGCAATGTTTTGAAGATAAATCATGTGTTTCGAATGACTGTGAAACTTACTCGTTTGTTTCGCATGCATTTGAATCAATATCGTTTATATCGCAAGTATTTGAAGCTAAATCATTTGTTTCGCATGGATTTGAAGCTAAAACTTCTACTCGGCGGTGATTTGAATCTAAATCTCGTGTTTTGCATGGATTTGAATCTAACTTGTTTGTTTCGCATGCAGTTGAATCTAATTCATTTATATCGCAAGTACTTGAAGCAAAATCATTTGTTTCTCTTGGATTTGAAGCTAAACCTTCTTCTTCGCATTGATTTGAAGCTAAATCATGTGTTTCGAATGAATGTGAAGCTAACTCGTTTGTTTCGCATGCATTTGAAGCTATATCGTTTATATCCCAAGCACTTGAAGATAAATCTATTGTTTCGCTTCCAGTTAAAGCTAGATCATTTATATCGCTAGTATTTGAAGTTAAATCATTTGTGTCGCATGGATTTGAAGCTAAACCTTCTTCTTCGCATTGATTTGAAGCTAAATCATGTGTTTCGCATGAATGTGAAGCTAGCTCGTCTGTCTCGCTTCCAGTTGAAGCTAAATCATTTATATCGCAAGTATTTGAAGCTAAATCATTTGTTTCGCATGGATTTGAAGCTAAACCTTCTACTTCGCAATGCATGGAAGATAAATCATGTGTTTCGCGTCGATTTGAAGCTAACTCGTTTGGTTCGCATGCATTTGAAACTATATTGTTTATATCGCAAGTACTTGAAGCTAAATCATTTGTTTCGCATGGATTTGAAGCTGACTCGCATGTTTCGCTTCCAGATGGAGCTAAATCATTTATATCGCTAGTATTTGAAGCTAAATCTTTTGTTTCGCTTCCAGTTGGAGCTAAATCATTTATATCGCTAGTATTTGAAGCTAAATCATTTGTTTCGCATGGATTTGAAGCTAAACCTTCTACTTCGAATTGCTTGGAAGATACATCATGTGTTTCGCGTGGATTTGAATCTAACATGATTGTTTCGCTTCCAGTTAAAGCTAAATCATTTATATCGCAAGTATTTGAAGCTAAATCATATGTTTCGCATTGATTTGAAGCTGAAACTTCTACTCGGCATTGATTTGAATCTAAATCTCGTGTTTTGCATGTATTTGAATCTAACTTGTTTGTTTCGCATGCAGTTGAATCTAAATCATTTATATCGCAAGTATTTGAAGGTAAATCATTTGTTTCGCATGGATTTGAAGCCAAAGCTTTTCCCTCGCATTGATTTGAAGCTAAATCATGACTTTCGCATGAATGTGAATCTAACTCGTTTGTCTCGCTTCCAGTTGAAGCTAAATCATTTATATCGTAAGTATTTGAAGCTAAATCATTTGTTTCGCATGGATTTGAAGCCAAACCTTCTACGTCGCACTGATTAGAAGCTTTGTCATGTGTTTCGCGTGGATTTGAATCTAACTCGATTGTTTCGCATGCAGTTGATACTAAATCATTTATATCGCTAGTATTTGAAGGTAAATCATTTGTTTCGCATGGATTTGAAGCTAAACCTTCTACTGCACATTGATTTGAAGATAAATCATGTGTTTCGAACGACTGTGAAGCTAACTCGTTTGTTTCGCATGCATTTGAAGCTATATCGTTTATATCGCAAGTATTTGAAGCAAAATCATTTGTTTCTCTTGGATTTGAAGCTAAACCTTCTACTTCGCATTGATTTGAAGTTAAATCATGTGTTTCGAATGACTGTGAAGCTAACTCGTTTGTTTCGCATGCATTTAAAGATATATCGTTTATATCGCAAGTATTTGAAGCTAAATCATTTGTTTCGCATGGATTTGAACCTAAACCTTCTACTTCGCATTGATTTGATTATAAATCATGTGTTTCGAATGACTGTGATACTAACTCGTTTGTTTCGCATGCATTTGAAGCTATATCGTTTATATCGCAAGTATTTGAAGCTAAATCATTTGTTTCGAATGGTTTTGAAGCTAAACCTTCTACTTCGCAATGCATGGAAGATAAATCATTTGTTCCGCGTGGATTTGAAGCTAACTCGCTTGTTTCACTTCCAGTTGAATCTAAATCATTTATATCGCAAGTATTTGATCTAAATCTTTTTTTTCGCATGGATTAGAAGCTAACTCGCTTGTTTCGCTTCCAGTTGAAGCTAAATCATTTATATCGCTAGTATTTGTAGATAAATCATTTGTTTCGCATGGATTTGAAGCTAAACCTTCTACTTCGCAATGTTTTGAAGATAAATCATGAGTTTCGAATGACTGTGAAGCTAACTCGTTTGTTTCGCATGTATTTGAAGATATACCGTTTATATCGCAAGTATGTGAAGCTAAATCATATGTTTCGCATGGATTTGAAGCTGAAACTTCTACACGGCATTGATTTGAATCTAAATCTCGTGTTTTGCATGTATTTGAATCTAACTTGTTTGTTTCGCATGCAGTTGAATCTAAATCATTTATATCGCAAGTATTTGAAGCAAAATCATTTGTTTCGCTTGGACTTGAAGCTAAACCTTCTACTTCGCATTGATTTGAAGCTAATCCACTTGTTTCGCATGGATTTGAAGCTGAACCATCTACTAGGCATTGATCTGAAGCAAAATCATTTGTTTCTCTTGGATTTGAAGCTAAACCTTCTTCTACGCATTGATTTGAAGCTAAATCATGTGTTTGTAATGAATGTGAAGCTAACTCGTTTGTTTGGCATGCATTTGAAGCTATATCGTTTATATCGCAAGTATTTGAAGCTAAATCATTTCTCTCGCATGGATTAGATGCTAACTCGCACGATTCGCTTCCAGTTGAAGCTAAATCATTTTTACCGCAAGTACTTCAAGCTAAATCATTTGTTGCGCTTGGATTTGAAGCCAAAGCTTTTACCTCGCATTGATTTGAAGCTAAGTCATGTGTTTCCCATGAATGTGAAGCTAACTCGTTTGTCTCGCTTCCAGTTGAAGCTAAATCATTTATATCGGAAGTATTTGAAGCTAAATCATTTGTTTCGCATGGATTTGAAGCTAATCCTTCTACTTCGCATTGCTTTGAAGATAAATCATGTGCTTCGCATGGACATGAAGCTAACTGGTTTGTTTCGCTTCCAGTTGATTCTAAATCATTTATATCGCTGGTATTTGAAGCTAAATCATTTGTTTCGCATGGATTTGAAGCTAAACATTCTACGTCGCATTGATTTGAAGCTAAATCATGTGTTTCGAATGACTGTGAAGCTAACTCGTTTGTTTCGCATGCATTTGAATCAATATCGTTTATATCGCAAGTATTTCAAGCTAAATCATTTGTTTCGCATGGATTTGAAGCTAAACCTTCTACTCCGCATTGATTAGAAGTTAAATCATGTGTTTCGCATGGTTTAGAAGCTAACTCGCTTGTTTCGCATCCAGTTGAAGCTAAATCACTTATATCGCAAGTATTTGAAGCTAAATCATTTGTTTCGCATGGATTTGAAGCTAAAACTTCTACTCGGCATTGATTTGAAGCTAAATCATGTGTTTCGAACGAATGTGAAGCTGACTCGTTTGTTTCGCATGGATTTGAAGCTATATCGTTTATATCGCACGTATTTGAAGCTAAATCATTTGTTTCGCATGGATTAGAAGCTAACTCGCTTGTTTCGCTTCCAGTTGAAGCTATATCATTTATATCGCTAGTATTTGAAGTTAAATCATTTGTTTCGCATCGATTTGAAGCTAAACCTTCTACTTCGTATTCGTTTGAAGAAAAATCATGTGTTTCGCGTGGATTTGAAGCTAACTCGTTTGTTTCGCATGCATTTGAATCTATATCGTTCATATCGCAAGTATTTGAAGCTAAATGTTTTTTCTCGCATGGATTAGTGGCTAACTCGCTTGTTTCTATTCCAGTTGAAGCTAAATCATTTATATCGCTAGTACTCGAATGTAAATCATTTGTTTCGCATGGATTAGAAGCTAACTAGCTTGTTTCGCTTCCAACTGAAGCTATATCATTTATATCGCTAGTATTTGAAGTTAAATCATTTGTTTCGCATGGATTTGAAGCTAAACCTTCTACTTCGTATTCCTTTGAAGACAAATCATGTGTTTCGCGTGGATTTGAAGCTAACTCGCTTGTTTCGCATCCAATTGAAGCTATATCATTTATATCGCTAGTATTTGAAGTTAAATCATTTGTTTCGCATGGATTTGAAGCTGAACCATCTACTAGGCATTGATTTGGAGCTAAATCATGTGTTTCGAATGACTGTGAAGCTAACTCGTTTGTTTCGCTTGCGTTTGAAGCTATATCGTTTATATCGCAAGTATTTGAAGCTAAATCATTTGTTTCGTATGGATTAGAAGCTAACTCGCTTGTTTCGCTTCCAGTTGAAGCTATATTATTCATATCACTAGTATTTGAAGCTAAATCATTTGTTTCTCATGGATTTGAAGCTAAAACTTCTACTCGGCATTGATTTGAATATAAATCTCGTGTTTTGCATGGATTTGAATCTAACTTGTTTGTTTCGCATGCAGTTGAATCTAAATCATTTATATCCCAAGTATTTGAAGCAAAATCATTTGTTTCGCTTGGATTTGAAGCTAAACCTCCTACATCGCATTGATTTGAAGCTAAATCATGTGTTTCGAATGACTGTGCAGCTAACTCGTTTGTTTCGCATGCATTTGAAGCTATATCGTTTATATCCCAAGTACTTGAAGATAAATCTATTGTTTCGCATGGATTAGAAGCTAACTCGCTTGTTTCGCTTCCAGTTGAAGCTATATCATTTATATCGCTAGTATTTGAAGTTAAATCATTTGTTTCGCATGGATTTGAAGCTAAACCTTCTACTTAGTATTCCTTTGAAGACAAATCATGTGTTTCGCTTGGATTTAATGCAAAACCTTCTTCTTCGCATTGATTTGAAGCTAAATCATGTGTTTGGAGTGAATGTGAAGCTAACTCGTTTGTTTCGCATGCATTTGAAGCTATACCGTTTATATCGCAAGTGTTTGAAGCTAAATCATTCGTCTCGCATGGATTAGAAGCTAACTCGCTTGTTTCGCTTCCAATTGAAGTTAAATCATTTATATCGCAAGTATTTGAAGCTAAATCATATGTTTCGCATTGATTTGAAGCTGAAACTTCTACTCGGCATTGATTTGAATCTAAATCTCGTGTTTTGCATGTATTTGAATCTAACTCGTTTGTTTCGCATGCATTTGAATCTATATCGTTCATATCGCAAGTATTTGAAGCTAAATGTTTTTTTTCGCATGGATTAGAGGCTAACTCGCTTGTTTCGCTTCCAGCTGAAGCTAAATCAATTATATCGCTAGTATTCGAAGGTAAACATTTGTTTCGCATGGATTAGAAGATAACTCGCTTGTTTCGCATCCAATTGAAGCTATATCATTTATATCGCTAGTATTTGAAGTTAAATCATTTGTTTCGCATGGATTTGAAGCTGAACCATCTACTAGGCATTGATTTGGAGCTAAATCATGTGTTTCGAATGACTGTGAAGCTAACTCGTTTGTTTCGCTTGCGTTTGAAGCTATATCGTTTATATCGCAAGTATTTGAAGCTAAATCATTTGTTTCGTATGGATTAGAAGCTAACTCGCTTGTTTCGCTTCCAGTTGAAGCTATATTATTCATATCACTAGTATTTGAAGCTAAATCATTTGTTTCTCATGGATTTGAAGCTAAAACTTCTACTCGGCATTGATTTGAATATAAATCTCGTGTTTTGCATGGATTTGAATCTAACTTGTTTGTTTCGCATGCAGTTGAATCTAAATCATTTATATCCCAAGTATTTGAAGCAAAATCATTTGTTTCGCTTGGATTTGAAGCTAAACCTCCTACATCGCATTGATTTGAAGCTAAATCATGTGTTTCGCATGAATGTGAAGCTAAATCATGTGTTTCGCATGAATGTGAAGCTAACTCGTTTGTCTCGCTTCCAGTTGAAGCCAAATCATTTATATCGCTAGAATTTGAAGATAAATCATTTGTTTTACATGGATTTGAAGCTATACCTTCTACTTCGCATTGATTTGAAACTAAAACATGTGTTTCGCATGAATGTGAAGCTAACTCGTTTGTCTCGCTTCCAGTTGAAGCCAAATCATTTATACGGCTAGAATTTGAAGTTAAATCATTTGTTTTACATGGATTTGAAGCTATACCTTCTACTTCGCATTGATTTGAAGCTAAATCATGTGTTTCGATTGAATGTGAATCTAAGTTGTTTGTTTCGCATGCAGTTGAATCTAAATCATTTATATCGCTAGAATTTGAAGTTAAATCATTTGTTTTACCTGCATTTGAAGCTATACCTTCTACTTCGCATTGATTTGAAGCTAAATCATGTGTTCCGAATGAATGTGAATCTAAGTTGTTTGTTTCGCATGCAGTTGAATCTAAATCATTTATATCCCAAGTATTTGAAGCAAAATCATTTGTTTCGCTTGGATTTGAAGCTAAACCTCCTACATCGCATTGATTTGAAGCTAAATCATGTGTTTCGAATGAATGTGAAGCTAACTCGCTTGTTTCGCTTCCAGGTGAAGCTAAATCATTTATATCGCTAGTATTCGAAGTTAAATTATTTGTTTCGCATGGATTTGAAGCTAGACCTTCTACTTCGCATTGATTTGAAGATAAATCATGTGCTTCGAATGTCTGTGAAGCTAACTCGTTTGTTTCGCATGCATTTGGAGGTATATCGTTTATATCGCAAGTATTTGAAGCTGAAACTTCTACTCGGCATTGATTTGAATCTAAATCTCGTGTTTTCCATGGATTTGAATCTCACTTGTTTGTTTCGCATGCAGTTGAATCTAAATCATTTATATCGCAAGTAATGAAGCAAAATCATTTGTTACTCTTGGATTTGAAGCTAAACCTTCTTCTTTGCATTGATTTGAAACTAAATCATGTGTTTCGAATGTCTGTGAACCTAACTCGTTTGTATCGCATGCATTTGAAGCTATATCGTTTATATCGAAAAAACTTGAATATAAATCGTTTGTTTCGCATGGATTAGAAGCTACCTCGCTTGTTTCGCTTCCAGTTGAAGCTAAATCATTTATATCGCAAGTATTTGAAGCTAAATCATATGTTTCGCATGGATTTGAAGCTGAAACTTCTACTCGGCATTGATTTGAATTTAAATCTCGTGTTTTGCATGTATTTGAATCTAACTTGTTTGTTTCGCATGCAGTTGAATCTAAATCATTTATATCGCAAGTATTTGAAGCAAAATCATTTGTTTCGCTTGGACTTGAAGCTAAACCTTCTACTTCGCATTGATTTGAAACTAAAACATGTGTTTCGCATGAATGTGAAGCTAACTCGTTTGTCTCGCTTCCAGTTGAAGCCAAATCATTTATACCGCTAGAATTTGAAGTTAAATCATTTGTTTTACATGGATTTGAAGCTATACCTTCTACTTCGCATTGATTTGAAGCTAAATCATGTGTTTCGATTGAATGTGAATCTAAGTTGTTTGTTTCGCATGCAGTTGAATCTAAATCATTTATATCGCTAGAATTTGAAGTTAAATCATTTGTTTTACATGGATTTGAAGCTATACCTTCTACTTCGCATTGATTTGAAGCTAAATCATGTGTTCCGAATGAATGTGAATCTAAGTTGTTTGTTTCGCATGCAGTTGAATCTAAATCATTTATATCCCAAGTATTTGAAGCAAAATCATTTGTTTCGCTTGGATTTGAAGCTAAACCTCCTACATCGCATTGATTTGAAGCTACATCATGTGTTTCGCATGAATGTGAAGCTAAATCATGTGTTTCGCATGAATGTGAAGCTAACTCGTTTGTCTCGCTTCCAGTTGAAGCCAAATCATTTATATCGCTAGAATTTGAAGTTAAATCATTTGTTTTACATGGATTTGAAGCTAAACCTTCTACTTCGCATTGATTTGAAGCTAAATCATGTGTTTCGAATGAATGTAAATCTAAGTTGTCTGTTTCGCATGCAGTTGAATCTAAATAATTTATATCGCAAGTATTTGAAGGTAAATCACTTGTTTCGCATGGATTTGAAGCCAAAGCTTTTCCCTCGCATGGATTTGAAGCTAAACCTTCTACTTCGCATTGATTTGAAGCTAAATCATGTGTTTCGAATGTCTGTGAACCTAACTCGTTTGTATCGCATGCATTTGAAGCTATATCGTTTATATCGAAAAAACTTGAAGATAAATCGTTTGTTTCGCATGGATTAGAAGCTAACTCGCTTGTTTCGCTTCCAGTTGAAGCTAAATCATTTATATCGCTAGTATTCGAAAGTAAATTATTTGTTTCGCATGGATTTGAAGCTAAACCTTCTACGTCGCATTGATTTGAAGCTAAATCATGTGTTTCGAATGACTGTGCAGCTAACTCGTTTGTTTCGCATGCATTTGAAGCTATATCGTTTATATCCCAAGTACTTGAAGATAAATCTATTGTTTCGCATGGATTAGAAGCTAACTCGCTTGTTTCGCTTCCAGTTGAAGCTATATCATTTATATCGCTAGTATTTGAAGTTAAATCATTTGTTTTACATGGATTTGAAGCTAAACCCTCTACTTCGTATTCCTTTGAAGACAAATCATGTGTTTCGCATGGATTTGAAGCTATCTCGCTTGTTTCGCTTCCAGTTAATGCTAAATCATTTATATCGCAAGTATTTGAAGGTAAATCATTTGTTTCGCATGGATTTGAAGCCAAAGCTTTTCCCTCGCATGGATTTGAAGCTGAAACTTCTACCCGGCATTGATTTGAATCTAAATCTCATGTTTTGCATGGATTTGAATCTAACGTGTTTGTTTCGCATGCAGTTGAATCTAAATCATTTATATCGCAAGTATTTGAAGTAAAATCTTTTGTTACTCTTGGATTTGAAGCTAAACCTTCTTCTTCGCGTTGATTTGAAGCTAAATCATGTGTTTCGAATGAATGTGAAGCTAACTCGCTTGTTTCGCTTCCAGGTGAAGCTAAATCATTTATATCGCTAGTATTCGAAGTTAAATTATTTGTTTCGCATGGATTTGAAGCTAAACCTTCTACTTCGCATTGATTTGAAACTAAATCATGTGTTTCGAATGACTGTGAAGCTAACTCGTTTGTTTCGCATGCATTTGAAACTATAACGTTTATATCGCAAGTATTTGAAGCTATATCATTTGTTTCGCATGGATTTGAAGCTGAACCTTCTTCTTCGCATTGATTTGAAGCTAAATCATTTGTTTCGAATGAATGTGAAGCTAACTCGTTTGTTTCGCATGCATTTGAAGCTATACCGTTTATATCGCAAGTGTTTGAAGCTAAATCATTCGTTTCGCATGGATTAGAAGCTAACTCGCTTGTTTCGCTTCCAGTTGAAGTTAAATCATTTATATCGCTAGTATTTGAAGTTAAATCATTTGTTTTACATGGATTTGAAGCTAAACCCTCTACTTCGTATTCCTTTGAAGACAAATCATGTGTTTCGCATGGATTAGAAGCTAACTCGCTTGTTTCGCTTCCAGTTGAAGTTAAATCATTTATATCGCTAGTATTTGAAGGTAAATCATTTGTTTCGCATGGATTTGAAGCCAAAGCTTTTCCCTCGCATGGATTTGAAGCTGAAACTTCTACCCGGCATTGATTTGAATCTAAATCTCATGTTTTGCATGGATTTGAATCTAACGTGTTTGTTTCGCATGCAGTTGAATCTAAATCATTTATATCGCAAGTATTTGAAGTAAAATCTTTTGTTACTCTTGGATTTGAAGCTAAACCTTCTTCTTCGCATTGATTTGAAGCTAAATCATGTGTTTCGAATGAATGTGAAGCTAACTCGCTTGTTTCGCTTCCAGGTGAAGCTAAATCATTTATATCGCTAGTATTCGAAGTTAAATTATTTGTTTCGCATGGATTTGAAGCTAGACCTTCTACTTCGCATTGATTTGAAGATAAAGCATGTGCTTCGAATGTCTGTGAAGCTAACTCGTTTGTTTCGCATGCATTTGGAGATATATCGTTTATATCGCAAGTATTTGAAGCTGAAACTTCTACTCGGCATTGATTTGAATCTAAATCTCGTGTTTTCCATGGATTTGAATCTCACTTGTTTGTTTCGCATGCAGTTGAATCTAAATCATTTATATCGCAAGTAATGAAGCAAAATCATTTGTTACTCTTGGATTTGAAGCTAAACCTTCTTCTTTGCATTGATTTGAAGCTAAATCATGTGTTTCGAATGAATGTGAAGCTAACTCGCTTGTTTCGCATCCATTTGAAGCTATATCATTTATATCGATAGTATTTGAAGCTAAATCATTTGTTTCGCATGGATTTGAAGCTAAACCTTCTACTTCGCATTGATTTGAAACTAAATCATGTGTTTCGAATGTCTGTGAACCTAACTCGTTTGTATCGCATGCATTTGAAGCTATATCGTTTATATCGAAAAAACTTGAAGATAAATCGTTTGTTTCGCATGGATTAGAAGCTACCTCGCTTGTTTCGCTTCCAGTTGAAGCTAAATCATTTATATCGCTAGTATTCGAAGGTAAATTATTTGTTTCGCATGGATTTGTAGCTAAACCTTCTACGTCGCATTGATTTGCAGCTAAATCATGTGTTTCGAATGTCTGTGAAGCTTACTCGTTTGTTTCGCATGCATTTGAATCAATATCGTTTATATCGCAAGTATTTGAAGCTAAATCATTTGTTTTGCATGGATTTGATGCTAAAATTTCTACTCGGCGGTGATTTGAATCTAAATCTCGTGTTTTGCATGTATTTGAATCGAACTTGTTTGTTTCGCATGCAGTTGAATCTAAATCATTTATATCGCAAGTATTTGAAGCAAAATCATTTGTTTCGCTTGGACTTGAAGCTAAACCTTCTTCTTCGCAGTGATTTGAAACTAAATCATGTGTTTCGAATGACTGTGAAGCTAACTCGTTTGTTTCGCATGCATTTGAAACTATAACGTTTATATCGCAAGTATTTGAAGCTATATCATTTGTTTCGCATGGATTTGAAGCTGAACCTTCTTCTTCGCATTGATTTGAAGCTAAATCATTTGTTTCGAATGAATGTGAAGCTAACACGTTTGTTTCGCATGCATTTGAAGCTATATCATTTATATCGTAAGTATTTGAAGCTAAATCATTTGTTTCGCATGGATTTGAAGCTAAACCTTCTACTTCGCATTGCTTGGAAGATAAATCATGTGTTTCGCGTGGATTTGAATCTAACATGATTGTTTCGCTTCCAGTTGAAGCTAAATCATTTATATCGCAAGTATTTGAAGCTAAATCATTTGTTTTACATGGATTTGAAGCTATACCTTCTACTTCGCATTGATTTGAAACTAAATCATGTGTTTCGAATGAATGTAAATCTAAGTTGTCTGTTTCGCATGCAGTTGAATCTAAATAATTTATATCGCAAGTATTTGAAGGTAAATCACTTGTTTCGCATGGATTTGAAGCCAAAGCTTTTCCCTCGCATGGATTTGAAGCTAAACCTTCTACATCGCATTGATTTGAAGCTAAATCATGTGTTTCGAATGTCTGTGAACCTAATTCGTTTGTATCGCATGCATTTGAAGCTATATCGTTTATATCGAAAAAACTTGAAGATAAATCGTTTGCTTCGCATGGATTAGAAGCTAACTCGCTTGTTTCGCTTCCAGTTGAAGCTAAATCATTTATATCGCTAGTATTCGAAAGTAAATTATTTGTTTCGCATGGATTTGAAGCTAAACCTTCTACGTCGCATTGATTTGAAGCTAAATCATGTGTTTCGAATGACTGTGCAGCTAACTCGTTTGTTTCGCATGCATTTGAAGCTGTATCGTTTATATCCCAAGTACTTGAAGATAAATCTATTGTTTCGCATGGATTAGAAGCTAACTCGCTTGTTTCGCTTCCAGTTGAAGCTATATCATTTATATCGCTAGTATTTGAAGTTAAATCATTTGTTTCGCATGGATTTGAAGCTAAACCTTCTACTTAGTATTCCTTTGAAGACAAATCATGTGTTTCGCTTGGATTTAATGCAAAACCTTCTTCTTCGCATTGATTTGAAGCTAAATCATGTGTTTGGAGTGAATGTGAGGCTAACTCGTTTGTTTCGCATGCATTTGAAGCTATACCGTTTATATCGCAAGTGTTTGAAGCTAAATCATTCGTTTCGCATGGATTAGAAGCTGACTCGCTTATTTCGCTTTCAGTTGAAGTTAAATCATTTATATCGCTAGTATTTGAAGTTAAATCATTTGTTTTACATGGATTTGAAGCTAAACCCTCTACTTCGTATTCCTTTGAAGACAAATCATGTGTTTCGCATGGATTAGAAGCTACCTCGCTTGTTTCGCTTCCAGTTGAAGCTAAATCATTTATATCGCTAGTATTCGAAGGTAAATTATTTGTTTCGCATGGATTTGATGCTAAAACTTCTACTCGGCGGTGATTTGAATCTAAATCTCGTGTTTTGCATGTATTTGAATCTAACTTGTTTGTTTCGCATGCAGTTGAATCTAAATCATTTATATCGCAAGTAATGAAGCAAAATCATTTGTTACTCTTGGATTTGAAGCTAAACCTTCTTCTTTGCATTGATTTGAAGCTAAATCATGTGTTTCGAATGAATGTGAAGCTAACTAGCTTGTTTCGCATCCATTTGAAGCTATATCATTTATATCGATAGTATTTGAAGCTAAATCATTTGTTTCGCATGGATTTGAAGCTAAACCTTCTACTTCGCATTGATTTGAAACTAAATCATGTGTTTCGAATGTCTGTGAACCTAACTCGTTTGTATCGCATGCATTTGAAGCTATATCGTTTATATCGAAAAAACTTGAAGATAAATCGTTGGTTTCGCATGGATTAGAAGCTACCTCGCTTGTTTCGCTTCCAGTTGAAGCTAAATCATTTATATCGCTACTATTCGAAGGTAAATTATTTGTTTCGCATGGATTTGTAGCTAAACCTTCTACGTCGCATTGATTTGCAGCTAAATCATGTGTTTCGAATGTCTGTGAAGCTTACTCGTTTGTTTCGCATGCATTTGAATCAATATCGTTTATATCGCAAGTATTTGAAGCTAAATCATTTGTTTTGCATGGATTTGATGCTAAAACTTCTACTCGGCGGTGATTTGAATCTCAATCTCGTGTTTTGCATGTATTTGAATCTAACTTGTTTGTTTCGCATGCAGTTGAATCTAAATCATTTATATCGCAAGTATTTGAAGCAAAATCATTTGTTTCGCTTGGACTTGAAGCTAAACCTTCTACTTCGCATTGATTTGAAACTAAATCATGTGTTTCGAATGACTGTGAAGCTAACTCGTTTGTTTCGCATGCATTTGAAACTATAACGTTTATATCGCAAGTATTTGAAGCTATATCATTTGTTTCGCATGGATTTGAAGCTGAACCTTCTTCTTCGCATTGATTTGAAGCTAAATCATTTGTTTCGAATGAATGTGAAGCTAACACGTTTGTTTCGCATGCATTTGAAGCTATATCATTTATATCGTAAGTATTTGAAGCTAAATCATTTGTTTCGCATGGATTTGAAGCTAATCCCTCTACTCCGTGTTGCTTTGAAGATAAATCATGTGTTTCGCATGGATTTGAAGCTAACCCTTCTACTGCGCAATGCATGGAAGATAAATCATGTGTTTCGTGTGGATTTGAACCTAACTCGTATGTTTCGCATGCAGTTGAATCTAAATCATTTATATCGCGAGTATTTGAAGCAAAATCATTTGTTTCTCTTGGATTTGAAGCTAAACCTTATACTTCGCGTTGCTTTGAAGCTAAATCATGTGTTTCGAATGAATGTGAAGCTAACTCGTTTGTTTAGCATGCATTTGAAGCTATATCGTTTATATCGCAAGTTCTTGAAGCTAAATCATTAGTTTCGCATGGAATAGAAGCTAACTCGCTTGTTTCGCTTCTAGTTGAAGCTAAATCATTTATATCGCTAGTATTCGAAGATAAATCATTTGTTTCGCATGGATATGAAGCTAAACCTTCTATTTCGCATTGATTTGAAGCTAAATCATGTGTTTCGAATGACTGTGAAGCTAACTCGTTTGTTTCGCATGCATTTGAAGCTATGTCGTTTATATCGCAAGTATTTGAATCTAAATCATTTGTTTCGCATGGATTTGAAGCTAAACCTTCTACTTCGCGTCGCTTTGAAGATAAATCATGTGTTTCGCATGGATTTGAAACTAACTGGCTTGTTTCACTTCCAGTTGAAGTTAAATCATTTATACCGCAAGTGTTTGAAGATAAATCATTTGTTTCGCATGGATTTGAAGCTAATCCCTCTACTTCGCGTTGCTTTGAAGATAAATCATGTGTTTCGCATGGATTTGAAGCTAACTCGCTTGTTTCACTTCCAGTTGAAGCTAAATCATTTATATCGCAAGTATTTGATCTAAATCTTTTTTTTCGCATGGATTAGAAGCTAACTCACTTGTTTCGCTTCCAGTTGATCCTAAATCATTTATATCGCTAGTATTTGAAGGTAAATCATTTGTTTCGCATGGATTTGAAGCTAAACCTTCTACTTTGCATTGCTTGGAAGATAAATCATGTGTTTCGCGCGGATTTGAAGCTAACTTGTTTGTTGCGCATGCAGTTGAATCTAAATCATTTATATCGCAAGTATTTGAAGCAAAATCATTTGTTTCTCTTGGATTTGAAGCTAAACCTTCTTCTTCGCATTGATTTGAAGCTAAATCATGTGTTTCGAATGAATGTGAAGCTAACTCGTTTGTTTCGCATGCATTTGAAGCTATATCGTTTATATCCCAAGTATTTGAAACTAAATCATTTGTTTCGCATGGATTTGAAGCTAATCCTTCTTCTTCGCGTTGCTTTGAAGATAAATCATGTGTTTCGCATAGATTAGAACCTAACTCGCTTGTTTCACTTCCAGTTGAAGTTAAATCATTTATACCGCAAGTGTTTGAAGATAAATCATTTGTTTCGCATGGATTTGAAGCTAATCCCTCTACTTCGCGTTGCTTTGAAGATAAATCATGTGTTTCGCATGGATTTGAAGCTAACTCGCTTGTTTCACTTCGAGTTGAAGCTAAATCATTTATATCGCAAGTATTTGATCTAAATCTTTTTTTTCGCATGGATTAGAAGCTAACTCACTTGTTTCGCTTCCAGTTGATCCTAAATCATTTATATCGCTAGTATTTGAAGGTAAATCATTTGTTTCGCATGGATTTGAAGCTAAACCTTCTACTTTGCATTGCTTGGAAGATAAATCATGTGTTTCGCGCGGATTTGAAGCTAACTTGTTTGTTGCGCATGCAGTTGAATCTAAATCATTTATATCGCAAGTATTTGAAGCAAAATCATTTGTTTCTCTTGGATTTGAAGCTAAACCTTCTTCTTCGCATTGATTTGAAGCTAAATCATGTGTTTCGAATGAATGTGAAGCTAACTCGTTTGTTTCGCATGCATTTGAAGCTATATCGTTTATATCCCAAGTATTTGAAGGTAAATCATTTGTTTCGCATGGATTTGAAGCTAAACCTCCTACTTCGCATTGATTTGAATTTAAATCATGTGTTTCAAATGTCTGTGAAGCTAAATCATTTGTTTCGCATGGATTTGAAGCTAAACCTTCTACTGCGCAATGCATGGAAGATAAATCATGTGTTTCGTGTGGATTTGAAGCTAACTCGTTTGTTTCGCATGCAGTTGAAGCTATATCGTTTATATCGCTAGTATTTGAAGCTAAATCATTTGTTTCGCATCGATTTAAGGCTATACCTCCTACTTCGCATTGATTTGAAGCTAAATCATGTGTTTCGAATGACTGTGAAGCTAAATCATTTGTTTCGCATGGATTTGAATCTAAACCTTCTACTGCGCAATACAAGGAAGATAAATCACGAGTTTCGCGTGGATTTGAAGCTAACTCGTTTGTTTCTCATGCAGTTGAATCCAAATCATTTATATCGCAAGTATTTGAAGCTAAATCATTTGTTTCTCTTGGATTTGAAGCTAAACCTTCTTCTTCGCATTGATTTGAAGCTAAATCATTTGTTTCGCATGGATTTGAAGCTAACTCGCATGTTTCGCTTCCAGTTGGAGCTATGTCATTTATATCGCAAGTATTTCAAGCTAAATCATTTGTTTCGCATGGATTTGAAGATGAACCTTCTACTCCGCATTGATTTGAATCTAAATCATATGTTTCGAATGAATGTGAAGCTAACTCGTTTGTTTCGCATGCATTTGAAGCTATATCGTTTATAACGCAAGTATTTGAAGCTAAATCATTTCTTTCGCATGGATTTGAAGCTAAACCGTCTAGTCCGCGTGGATTTGAAGTTAAATCATGTGTTTCGCATGAGTTAGAAACTAACTCGCTTGTTTCGCTTCCTGTTGAAGCTAAATCATTTATGTCGCAAGTATTTCAAGCTAAATCATTTGTTTCGCATGGATTTGAAGATGAACCTTCTACTCCGCATGGATTTGAAGCTAAATCACGTGTTTCGAATGACTGTGAAGCTAACTCGTTTGTTTCGCACGCATTTGAATCTATATCGTTTATATCGCAAGTACTTGAAGCTAAATCATTTGTTTCGCATGGATTACAAGCTAACTCGCTTGTTTCGCTTCCAGTTGAAGCTAAATCATTTATATCGCTAGTATTTTAAGCTAAATCATTTGTTTCGCATCGATTTGAGGCTACACCTTCTACTTCGCATTGATTTGAAGCTAACTCATGTGTTTCGAATGAACGTGAAGCTAACTCGTTTGTTTCGCATGCAGTTGAATCTAAATCAATTATATCGCAAGTATTTGAAGCTAAATTAATTGTTTCGCTTGGATTTGAAGCTAAACCTTCTACTTCGCATTGATTTGAAGCTAAATCATGTGTTTCGAATGACTGTGAAGCTAACTCGTTTGTTTCGCATGCATTTGAAGTTATATCGTTATTATCGCAGGTATTTGAAGCTAAATCATTTGTTTCGCATGGATTTGAAGCTAAAACTTGTACTCGGCATTGATTTGAATCTAAATCTCGTGTTTTGCATGGATTTGAATCTAACTTGTTTGTTGCGCATGCAGTTGAATCTAAATCATTTATATCCCAAGTATTTGAAACAAAATCATTTGTTTCGCTTGGATTTGAAGCTAAACCTTCTTCTTCGTATTGATTTGAAGCTAAATTATGTGTTTCGAATGAATGTGAAGCTAACTCCTTTGTTTCGCATGCATTTGAAGCTATATCGTTTATATCGCAAGTATTTGAATCTAAATCATTTGTTTCGCATGGATTAGAAGCTAACTCGCTTGTTTCGCTTCCAGTTGAAGCAATATCATTTATATCGCTAGTATTTGAAGTTAAACCATTTGTTTCGCATGGATTTGAAGATAAACCGTCTACTTCGTATTCCTTTGAAGACAAATCATGTGTCTCGCATGGATTTGAAGCTAACTCGCTTGTTCCGCTTCCAGTTAAAGCTAAATCATTTATATCGCAAGTATTTGAAGCAAAATCATTTGTTTCGCATGGATTTGAAGCTAACCCTTCTACTTCGCGTCGCTTTGAAGATAAATCATGTGTTTCGAATGAATGTGAAGCTAACTCGTTTGTTTCGCATGCATTTGAAGCTATATCGTTTATATCCCAAGTATTTGAAGCTAAATCATTTGTTTCGCATGGATTTGAAGCTAAACCTTCTACTTCACATTGATTTGAATTTAAATCATGTGTTTCGAATGACTGTGAAGCTAAATCATTTGTTTCGCATGGATTTCAAGCTAAACCTTCTACTGCGCATTGATTTGAAGCTAACTCATGTGTTTCGAATGAACGTGAAGCTAACTCGTTTGTTTCGCAAGCAGTTGAATCTAAATCAATTATATCGCAAGTATTTGAAGCTAAATTATTTGTTTCGCTTGGATTTGAAGCTAAACCTTCTACTTCGCATTGATTTGAAGCTAAATCATGTGTTTTGAATGACTGTGAAGCTAACTCGTTTGTTTCGCATGCATTTGAAGTTATATCGTTATTATCGCAGGTATTTGAAGCTAAATCATTTGTTTCGCATGGATTTGAAGCTAAAACTTGTACTCGGCATTGATTTGAATCTAAATCTCGTGTTTTGCATGGATTTGAATCTAACTTGTTTGTTGCGCATGCAGTTGAATCTAAATCATTTATATCCCAAGTATTTGAAACAAAATCATTTGTTTCGCTTGGATTTGAAGCTAAACCTTCTTTTTCGTATTGATTTGAAGCTAAATTATGTGTTTCGAATGAATGTGAAGCTAACTCCTTTGTTTCGCATGCATTTGAAGCTATATCGTTTATATCGCAAGTATTTGAATCTAAATCATTTGTTTCGCATGGATTAGAAGCTAACTCGCTTGTTTCGCTTCCAGTTGAAGCAATATCATTTATATCGCTAGTATTTGAAGTTAAACCATTTGTTTCGCATGGATTTGAAGATAAACCGTCTACTTCGTATTCCTTTGAAGACAAATCATGTGTCTCGCATGGATTTGAAGCTAACTCGCTTGTTCCGCTTCCAGTTAAAGCTAAATCATTTATATCGCAAGTATTTGAAGCAAAATCATTTGTTTCGCATGGATTTGAAGCTAACCCTTCTACTTCGCGTCGCTTTGAAGATAAATCATGTGTTTCGAATGAATGTGAAGCTAACTCGTTTGTTTCGCATGCATTTGAAGCTATATCGTTTATATCCCAAGTATTTGAAGCTAAATCATTTGTTTCGCATGGATTTGAAGCTAAACCTTCTACTTCACATTGATTTGAATTTAAATCATGTGTTTCGAATGACTGTGAAGCTAAATCATTTGTTTCGCATGGATTTCAAGCTAAACCTTCTACTGCGCATTGATTTGAAGCTAACTCATGTGTTTCGAATGAACGTGAAGCTAAC
This sequence comes from Megalopta genalis, assembly GCF_051020955.1. NCBI lineage: Eukaryota > Metazoa > Arthropoda > Insecta > Hymenoptera > Halictidae > Megalopta > Megalopta genalis. Next base: position 75,818 of record NW_027477095.1, read on the forward strand.
TCGTTTGTTTCGCAAGCAGTTGAATCTAAATCAATTATATCGCAAGTATTTGAAGCTAAATTATTTGTTTCGCTTGGATTTGAAGCTAAACCTTCTACTTCGCATTGATTTGAAGCTAAATCATGTGTTTTGAATGACTGTGAAGCTAACTCGTTTGTTTCGCATGCATTTGAAGTTATATCGTTATTATCGCAGGTATTTGAAGCTAAATCATTTGTTTCGCATGGATTTGAAGCTAAAACTTGTACTCGGCATTGATTTGAATCTAAATCTCGTGTTTTGCATGGATTTGAATCTAACTTGTTTGTTTCGCATGCAGTTGAATCTAAATCATTTATATCCCAAGTATTTGAAACAAAATCATTTGTTTCGCTTGGATTTGAAGCTAAACCTTCTTCTTCGTATTGATTTGAAGCTAAATTATGTGTTTCGAATGAATGTGAAGCTAACTCCTTTGTTTCGCATGCATTTGAAGCTATATCGTTTATATCGCAAGTATTTGAATCTAAATCATTTGTTTCGCATGGATTTGAAGCTAACTCGCTTGTTTCGCTTCCAGTTGAAGCTATATCATTTATATCGCTAGTATTTGAAGTTAAACCATTTGTTTCGCATGGATTTGAAGATAAACCGTCTACTTCGTATTCCTTTGAAGACAAATCATGTGTCTCGCATGGATTTGAAGCTAACTCGCTTGTTCCGCTTCCAGTTAAAGCTAAATCATTTATATCGCAAGTATTTGAAGCAAAATCATTTGTTTCGCATGGATTTGAAGCTAACCCTTCTACTTCGCGTCGCTTTGAAGATAAATCATGTGTTTCGAATCAATGTGAAGCTAACTTGTTTGTTTCGCATGCAGTTGAAGCTATATCGTTTATATCGCAAGTACTTGAAGCTAAATCATTTGTTTTGCATGGATTTGAATCTAACTCGCATGTTTCGCTTCCAGTTGAAGCTAAATCATTTATACCGCAAGTGTTTGAAGCTAAATCATTTGTTTCGCATGGATTTGAAGCTAATCCCTCTACTCCGTGTTGCTTTGAAGATAAATCATGTGTTTCGCATGGATTTGAAGCTAACCCTTCTACTGCGCAATGCATGGAAGATAAATCATGTGTTTCGTGTGGATTTGAACCTAACTCGTATGTTTCGCATGCAGTTGAATCTAAATCATTTATATCGCGAGTATTTGAAGCAAAATCATTTGTTTCTCTTGGATTTGAAGCTAAACCTTATACTTCGCGTTGCTTTGAAGCTAAATCATGTGTTTCGAATGAATGTGAAGCTAACTCGTTTGTTTAGCATGCATTTGAAGCTATATCGTTTATATCGCAAGTTCTTGAAGCTAAATCATTAGTTTCGCATGGAATAGAAGCTAACTCGCTTGTTTCGCTTCTAGTTGAAGCTAAATCATTTATATCGCTAGTATTCGAAGATAAATCATTTGTTTCGCATGGATATGAAGCTAAACCTTCTATTTCGCATTGATTTGAAGCTAAATCATGTGTTTCGAATGACTGTGAAGCTAACTCGTTTGTTTCGCATGCATTTGAAGCTATGTCGTTTATATCGCAAGTATTTGAATCTAAATCATTTGTTTCGCATGGATTTGAAGCTAAACCTTCTACTTCGCGTCGCTTTGAAGATAAATCATGTGTTTCGCATGGATTTGAAGCTAACTCGCTTGTTTCACTTCCAGTTGAAGCTAAATCATTTATATCGCAAGTATTTGATCTAAATCTTTTTTTTCGCATGGATTAGAAGCTAACTCACTTGTTTCGCTTCCAGTTGATCCTAAATCATTTATATCGCTAGTATTTGAAGGTAAATCATTTGTTTCGCATGGATTTGAAGCTAAACCTTCTACTTTGCATTGCTTGGAAGATAAATCATGTGTATCGCGCGGATTTGAAGCTAACTTGTTTGTTGCGCATGCAGTTGAATCTAAATCATTTATATCGCAAGTATTTGAAGCAAAATCATTTGTTTCTCTTGGATTTGAAGCTAAACCTTCTTCTTCGCATTGATTTGAAGCTAAATCATGTGTTTCGAATGAATGTGAAGCTAACTCGTTTGTTTCGCATGCATTTGAAGCTATATCGTTTATATCCCAAGTATTTGAAGCTAAATCATTTGTTTCGCATGGATTTGAAGCTAATCCTTCTTCTTCGCGTTGCTTTGAAGATAAATCATGTGTTTCGCATAGATTAGAACCTAACTCGCTTGTTTCGTTTTCAGTTGAAGCTAAATCATTTGTCTCGATAGTACTTGAAGGTAAATCATTTGTTTCGCATGGATTTGAAGCTAAACCTCCTACTTCGCATTGATTTGAATTTAAATCATGTGTTTCGAATGTCTGTGAAGCTAAATCATTTGTTTCGCATGGATTTGAAGCTAAACCTTCTACTGCGCAATGCATGGAAGATAAATCATGTGTTTCGTGTGGATTTGAAGCTAACTCGTTTGTTTCGCATGCAGTTGAAGCTATATCGTTTATATCGCTAGTATTTGAAGCTAAATCATTTGTTTCGCATCGATTTAAGGCTATACCTCCTACTTCGCATTGATTTGAAGCTAAATCATGTGTTTCGAATGACTGTGAAGCTAAATCATTTGTTTCGCATGGATTTGAATCTAAACCTTCTACTGCGCAATACAAGGAAGATAAATCACGAGTTTCGCGTGGATTTGAAGCTAACTCGTTTGTTTCTCATGCAGTTGAATCCAAATCATTTATATCGCAAGTATTTGAAGCTAAATCATTTGTTTCTCTTGGATTTGAAGCTAAACCTTCTTCTTCGCATTGATTTGAAGCTAAATCATTTGTTTCGCATGGATTTGAAGCTAACTCGCATGTTTCGCTTCCAGTTGGAGCTATGTCATTTATATCGCAAGTATTTCAAGCTAAATCATTTGTTTCGCATGGATTTGAAGATGAACCTTCTACTCCGCATTGATTTGAATCTAAATCATATGTTTCGAATGAATGTGAAGCTAACTCGTTTGTTTCGCATGCATTTGAAGCTATATCGTTTATATCGCAAGTATTTGAAGCTAAATCATTTCTTTCGCATGGATTTGAAGCTAAACCGTCTAGTCCGCGTGGATTTGAAGTTAAATCATGTGTTTCGCATGAGTTAGAATCTAACTCGCTTGTTTCGCTTCCTGTTGAAGCTAAATCATTTATGTCGCAAGTATTTCAAGCTAAATCATTTGTTTCGCATGGATTTGAAGATGAACCTTCTACTCCGCATGGATTTGAAGCTAAATCACGTGTTTCGAATGACTGTGAAGCTAACTCGTTTGTTTCGCACGCATTTGAATCTATATCGTTTATATCGCAAGTACTTGAAGCTAAATCATTTGTTTCGCATGGATTACAAGCTAACTCGCTTGTTTCGCTTCCAGTTGAAGCTAAATCATTTATATCGCTAGTATTTGAAGCTAAATCATTTGTTTCGCATCGATTTGAGGCTACACCTTCTACTTCGCATTGATTTGAAGCTAACTCATGTGTTTCGAATGAACGTGAAGCTAACTCGTTTGTTTCGCATGCAGTTGAATCTAAATCAATTATATCGCAAGTATTTGAAGCTAAATTATTTGTTTCGCTTGGATTTGAAGCTAAACCTTCTACTTCGCATTGATTTGAAGCTAAATCATGTGTTTCGAATGACTGTGAAGCTAACTCGTTTGTTTCGCATGCATTTGAAGTTATATCGTTATTATCGCAGGTATTTGAAGCTAAATCATTTGTTTCGCATGGATTTGAAGCTAAAACTTGTACTCGGCATTGATTTGAATCTAAATCTCGTGTTTTGCATGGATTTGAATCTAACTTGTTTGTTTCGCATGCAGTTGAATCTAAATCATTTATATCCCAAGTATTTGAAACAAAATCATTTGTTTCGCTTGGATTTGAAGCTAAACCTTCTTCTTCGTATTGATTTGAAGCTAAATTATGTGTTTCGAATGAATGTGAAGCTAACTCCTTTGTTTCGCATGCATTTGAAGCTATATCGTTTATATCGCAAGTATTTGAATCTAAATCATTTGTTTCGCATGGATTAGAAGCTAACTCGCTTGTTTCGCTTCCAGTTGAAGCTATATCATTTATATCGCTAGTATTTGAAGTTAAACCATTTGTTTCGCATGGATTTGAAGATAAACCGTCTACTTCGTATTCCTTTGAAGACAAATCATGTGTCTCGCATGGATTTGAAGCTAACTCGCTTGTTCCGCTTCCAGTTAAAGCTAAATCATTTATATCGCAAGTATTTGAAGCAAAATCATTTGTTTCGCATGGATTTGAAGCTAACCCTTCTACTTCGCGTCGCTTTGAAGATAAATCATGTGTTTCGAATGACTGTGAAGCTAACTCGTTTGTTTCGCATGCATTTGTAGTTATATCGTTATTATCGCAGGTATTTGAAGCTAAATCATTTGTTTCGCATGGATTTGAAGCTAAAACTTGTACTCGGCATTGATTTGAATCTAAATCTCGTGTTTTGCATGGATTTGAATCTAACTTGTTTGTTTCGCATGCAGTTGAATCTAAATCATTTATATCCCAAGTATTTGAAACAAAATCATTTGTTTCGCTTGGATTTGAAGCTAAACCTTCTTCTTCGTATTGATTTGAAGCTAAATTATGTGTTTCGAATGAATGTGAAGCTAACTCCTTTGTTTCGCATGCATTTGAAGCTATATCGTTTATATCGCAAGTATTTGAATCTAAATCATTTGTTTCGCATGGATTAGAAGCTAACTCGCTTGTTTCGCTTCCAGTTGAAGCTATATCATTTATATCGCTAGTATTTGAAGTTAAACCATTTGTTTAGCATGGATTTGAAGATAAACCGTCTACTTCGTATTCCTTTGAAGACAAATCATGTGTCTCGCATGGATTTGAAGCTAACTCGCTTGTTCCGCTTCCAGTTAAAGCTAAATCATTTATATCGCAAGTATTTGAAGCAAAATCATTTGTTTCGCATGGATTTGAAGCTAACCCTTCTACTTCGCGTCGCTTTGAAGATAAATCATGTGTTTCGAATGAATGTGAAGCTAACTTGTTTGTTTCGCATGCATTTGAAGCTATATCGTTTATATCGCAAGTTCTTGAAGCTAAATCATGTGTTTCGCATGGATTTGAAACTAACTCGCTTGTTTCGCTTCCAGTTGAAGCTAAATCATTTATATCGCGAGTATTTGAAGCTAAATCATTTGTTTCGCAGGGATTTGAAGCTAAACATTCTACTCCTCGTGGATTTGAAGTTAAATCATGTGTTTCGCATGGGTTAGAAACTAACTCGCCTGTTTCGCTTCGAGTTGAAGCTAAATCATTTATGTCGCAAGTATTTCAAGCTAAATCATTTGTTTCGCATGGATTTGAAGATGACCCTTCTACTCCGCATTGATTTGAAGCTAAATCATGTGTTTCGAATGAATGTGAAGCTAACTTGTTTGTTTCGCATGCATTTGAAGCTATATCGTTTATATCGCAAGTTCTTGAAGCTAAATCATGTGTTTCGCATGGATTTGAAACTAACTCGCTTGTTTCGCTTCCAGTTGAAGCTAAATCATTTATATCGCGAGTATTTGAAGCTAAATCATTTGTTTCGCAGGGATTTGAAGCTAAACATTCTACTCCTCGTGGATTTGAAGTTAAATCATGTGTTTCGCATGGGTTAGAAACTAACTCGCCTGTTTCGCTTCGAGTTGAAGCTAAATCATTTATGTCGCAAGTATTTCAAGCTAAATCATTTGTTTCGCATGGATTTGAAGCTAACCCTTCTACTTCGCGTCGCTTTGAAGATAAATCATGTGTTTCGAATGAATGTGAAGCTAACTTGTTTGTTTCGCATGCATTTGAAGCTATATCGTTTATATCGCAAGTTCTTGAAGCTAAATCATGTGTTTCGCATGGATTTGAAACTAACTCGCTTGTTTCGCTTCCAGTTGAAGCTAAATCATTTATATCGCGAGTATTTGAAGCTAAATCATTTGTTTCGCAGGGATTTGAAGCTAAACATTCTACTCCTCGTGGATTTGAAGTTAAATCATGTGTTTCGCATGGGTTAGAAACTAACTCGCCTGTTTCGCTTCGAGTTGAAGCTAAATCATTTATGTCGCAAGTATTTCAAGCTAAATCATTTGTTTCGCATGGATTTGAAGATGACCCTTCTACTCCGCATTGATTTGAAGCTAAATCACGTGTTTCGAATGACTGTGAAGCTAACTCGTTTGTTTCGCATGGATTTGAATGTAAACCTTCTACCTCGCACTGATTTGAAGCTTTGTCATGTGTTTCGTATGGATTTGAATCTAACTCGATTGTTTTGCATGCAGTTGAAGCTAAATCATTTATATCGCAAGTATTTGAAGCTAAATCATTTGTTTCGCATGGATTTGAAGCTAAATCTTCTACTTCGAGTAGATTTGAAGCTAAATCATGTGTTTCGAATGAATGTGAGCTAACTCGTTTGTTTCGCATGCATTTGAAGCTATATCGTTTATATCGCAAGTACTTGAATCTAAATCATTTGTTCCGCATGGATGTGATGCTAACTCGCTTGTATCGCCTCCAGTTGAAGCTAAATCATTTATATCGCTGGTATTTGAAGCTAAATCATTTGTTTCGCATGGATTTGAAGCTAAACCTTCTACTTCTCATTGATTTGAAGCTAAATCATGTGTTTCGAATGAATGTGAATCTAACTAGTTTGTTTCGAATGCATTTGAAGCTATATCGTTTATACTGCAAGTATTTGAAGCTAAATCATTTGTTTCGCATGGATTTGAAGCTAAACCTTCTACTCCGCGTGGATTTGAAGTTAAATCATGTGTTTCGCATGAGTTAGAAACTAACTCGCTTGTTTCGCTTCCAGTTGAAGCTAAATCGTTTATGTCGCAAGTATTTCAAGCTAAATCATTTGTTTCGCATGGATTTGAAGATAAACCTTCTACTCCGCATTGATTTGAAGCTAAATCACGTGTTTCGAATGACTGTGAAGCTAAGTCGTTTGTTTCGCATGGATTTGAAGGTAAACCTTCTACTCCGCATTGATTTGAAGCTAAATCACGTGTTTCGAATGACTGTGAAGCTAACTCGCTTGTTTCGCATGGATTTGAAGGTAAACCTTCTACCTCGCACTGATTTGATGCTTTGTCATGTGTTTCGCATGGATTTGAAGCTAAACCTTCTACTTCGCATTGATTTGAAGCTAAATCATGTGTTTCGAATGAATGTGAAGCTAACTCGTTTTGTTTCGCATGCTTTTGAAGCTATATCGTTTATATCGCTAGTGTTTGAAACTAAATCATTCGTTTCGCATGGATTCGAAGCTAAACTTCTACTTCGCATTGATTTGATACTAAGTCATGTGTTTCGAATGAATGTGAAGCTAACTCGTTTGTATCGCATGCATTTGAAGCTATATCGTTTATATCGCAAGTATTTGAAGCTAAATCATTTGTTTCGCATGGATTAGAAGCTAACTCGATTGTTTCGCCTCCAGTTGAAGCTATATCATTTATATCGCTAGTATTTGAAGTTAAATCATTTGTTTCGCATTGATTTGAAGCTAAACCTTCTACTTCTCATTGAGTTGAAGCTAAATCATGTGTTTCGAATGACTGTGAAGCTAACTCGTTTGTATCGCATGCGTTTGAAGCCATATCGTTTATATCGCAAGTATTTGAAGCTAAATCACTTGTTCGCATGGATTAGAAGCTAACTCGCTTGTTTCGCTCCCAGTTGAAGCTATATCATTCATATCGCTAGTATTTGAAGCTAAATCATTTGTTTCGCATGGATTTGAAGCTAAACCTTCTTCTTCGCATTGATTTGATGCTAAATCATGTGTTTCGCATGAATTTGAAGCTAAATTGTTCATTTCGCATGAATTTGAAGCAAAATCGTTTGTTTAAAATCGTTATTTGCTCGAAATTGTATCCAAATCGTGTGTTTCGCGTTATATTGAAGGTAAATCGTTTGTTTCGCGTGGATCTAAAGCTAAATCGTGTAATTGCATGAATTTGAAGCTAAACTGTTCATTTCGTATGAATTTGAAGCTAAATCGTTTGTTTAAATTCGCTATTTTGCCCGAATTTGTATCCAAATCGTGTGTTTCGCGTTATATTGAAGGTAAATCGTTTGTTTCGCGTGGATCTAAAGCTAAATCGTGTAATTCGCATGAATTGAAGCTAAATTATTCATTTCGCATGAATTTGAAGCTAAATTGTTTGTTTAAAATCGCTATTTCGCACGAATTTGAGTCGAAATCGTGTGTTTTCGCATGAATTTGAAGTTAAATCGTTTGTTTCCAGTGGTTTTAAAGCTAAATCGTGTAATTCGCGCGAATTTGAAGTTAATTCGTTCATTTCGCATGAATCTGAAGCTAAATTGTTCATTTCGCATGAATTTGAAGCAAAATCGTTTGTTTAAATTCGCTATTTTGCCCGAATTTGAATCCAAATCGTGTGTTTCGCGTTATATTGAAAGTAAATCGTTTGTTTCGCGTGGATCTAAAGCTAAATCGTGTAATTCGCATGAATTTGAAGCTAAATTGTTCATTTCACATGAATTTGAAGCTAAATCGTTTGTTTAAAATCGCTATTTCGCACGAATTTGAGTCGAAATCGTGTGTTTCGCATGAATTTGAAGTTAAATCGTGTGTTTCGCATGAATTTGAAGTTAAATCGTGTGTTTCGCATGAATTTGAAGTTAAATCGTTTGTTTCCAGTGGTTTTAAAGCTAAATCGTGTAATTCGCGTGAATTTGAAGTTAATTCGTTCATTTCGCATGAATCTGAAGCTAAATTGTTCATTTCGCATGAATTTGAAGCAAAATCGTTTGTTTAAAATCGCTATTTTGCACGAATTTGTATCCAAATCGTCTGTTTCGCGTTATATTGAAGGTAAATCGTTTGTTCCGCGTGGATCTAAAGCTAAGTCGTGTAATTCGCATGAATTTGAAACTAAATTGTTCCATTTCGCAAGAATTGGAAGCAAAATCGTTTGTTAATATCGCTATTTTGCACGAATTTGTATCCAAATCGTCTGTTTCGCGTTATATTGAAGGTAAATCGTTTGTTTCGCGTGGATCTAAAGCTAAATCGTGTAATTCGCATGAATCTGAAGCTAAATTGTTCATTTCGCATGAATTTGAAGCAAAATCGTTTGTTTAAAATCGCTATTTTGCACGAATTTGTATCCAAATCGTCTGTTTCGCGTTATATTGTAGGTAAATCGTTTGTTTCGCGTGGATCTAAAGCTAAATCGTGTAATTCGCATGAATTTGAAGCTAAATTGTTCATTTCGCATGAATTTGAAGCAAAATCGTTTGTTTAAAATCGTTATTTTGCACGAAATTGTATCCAAATCGTGTGTTTCGCGTTATATTGAAGGTAAATCGTTTGTTTCGCGTGGATCTAAGCTAAATCGTGTAATTCGCATGAATTTGAAGCTAATTGTTCATTTCGTATGAATTTGAAGCTAAATCGTTTGTTTAAATCGCTATTTCGCACGAATTTGAGTCAATTTCGTGTGTTTCGCATGAATTGAAGTTAAATCGTGTGTTTCGCAAGAATTTGAAGTTAAATCGTTTGTTTCCAGTGGTTTTAAAGCTAAATCGTGTAATTCGCGTGAATTTGAAGTTAATTCGTTCATTTCGCATGAATCTGAAGCTAAATTGTTCATTTCGGATGAATTTGAAGCAAAATCGTTTGTTTAAAATCGCTATTTTGCACGAATTTGTATCCAAATCGTCTGTTTCGCGTTATATTGAAGGTAAATCGTTTGTTTCGCGTGGATCTAAAGCTAAATCGTTTAATTGGCATGAATTTGAAGCTAAACTGTTCATTTCGTATGAATTTGAAGCTAAATCGTTTGTTTAAATTCGCTATTTTGCCCGAATTTGTATCCAAATCGTGTGTTTCGCGTTATATTGAAGGTAAATCGTTTGTTTCGCGTGGATCTAAAGCTAAATCGTGTAATTCGCATGAATTTGAAGCTAAATTATTCATTTCGCATGAATTTGAAGCTAAATTGTTTGTTTAAAATCGCTATTTCGCACGAATTTGAGTCGAAATCGTGTGTTTCGCATGAATTTGAAGTTAAATCGTTTGTTTCCAGTGGTTTAAAGCTAAATCGTGTAATTCGCGCGAATTTGAAGTTAATTCGTTCATTTCGCATGAATCTGAAGCTAAATTGTTCATTTCGCATGAATTTGAAGCAAAATCGTTTGTTTAAATTCGCTATTTTGCCGAATTTGAATCCAAATCGTGTGTTTCGCGTTATATTGAAAGTAAATCGTTTGTTTCGCGTGGATCTAAAGCTAAATCGTGTAATTCGCATGAATTTGAAGCTAAATTGTTCATTTCACATGAATTTGAAGCTTAAATCGTTTGTTTAAAATCGCTATTTCGCACGAATTTGAGTCGAAATCGTGTGTTTCGCATGAATTTGAAGTTAAATCGTGTGTTTCGCATGAATTTGAAGTTAAATCGTGTGTTTCGCATGAATTTGAAGTTAAATCGTGTGTTTCGCATGAATTTGAAGTTAAATCGTTTGTTTCCAGTGGTTTTAAAGCTAAATCGTGTAATTCGCGTGAATTTGAAGTTAATTCGTTCATTTCGCATGAATCTGAAGCTAAATTGTTCATTTCGCATGAATTTGAAGCAAAATCGTTTGTTTAAAATCGCTATTTTGCACGAATTTGTATCCAAATCGTCTGTTTCGCGTTATATTGAAGGTAAATCGTTTGTTCCGCGTGGATCTAAAGCTAAGTCGTGTAATTCGCATGAATTTGAAACTAAATTGTTCATTTCGCAAGAATTGGAAGCAAAATCGTTTGTTAATATCGCTATTTTGCACGAATTTGTATCCAAATCGTCTGTTTCGCGTTATATTGAAGGTAAATCGTTTGTTTCGCGTGGATCTAAAGCTAAATCGTGTAATTCGCATGAATCTGAAGCTAAATTGTTCATTTCGCATGAATTTGAAGCAAAATCGTTTGTTTAAAATCGCTATTTTGCACGAATTTGTATCCAAATCGTCTGTTTCGCGTTATATTGTAGGTAAATCGTTTGTTTCGCGTGGATCTAAAGCTAAATCGTGTAATTCGCATGAATTTGAAGCTAAATTGTTCATTTCGCATGAATTTGAAGCAAAATCGTTTGTTTAAAATCGTTATTTTGCACGAAATTGTATCCAATCGTGTGTTTCGCGTTATATTGAAGGTAAATCGTTTGTTTCGCGTGGATCTAAAGCTAAATCGTGTAATTCGCATGAATTTGAAGCTAAATTGTTCATTTCGTATGAATTTGAAGCTAAATCGTTTGTTTAAAATCGCTATTTCGCACGAATTTGAGTCAATTTGGTGTGTTTCGCATGAATTTGAAGTTAAATCGTGTGTTTCGCAAGAATTTGAAGTTAAATCGTTTGTTTCCAGTGGTTTTAAAGCTAAATCGTGTAATTCGCGTGAATTTGAAGTTAATTCGTTCATTTCGCATGAATCTGAAGCTAAATTGTTCATTTCGGATGAATTTGAAGCAAAATCGTTTGTTTAAAATCGCTATTTTGCACGAATTTGTATCCAAATCGTCTGTTTCGCGTTATATTGAAGGTAAATCGTTTGTTTCGCGTGGATCTAAAGCTAAATCGTTTAATTGGCATGAATTTGAAGCTAAACTGTTCATTTCGTATGAATTTGAAGCTAAATCGTTTGTTTAAATCGCTATTTTGCCCGAATTTGTATCCAAATCGTGTGTTTCGCGTTATATTGAAGGTAAATCGTTTGTTTCGCGTGGATCTAAAGCTAAATCGTGTAATTCGCATGAATTTGAAGCTAAATTGTTCATTTCGCATGAATTTGAAGCTAAATCGTTTGTTTAAAATCGCTATTTCGCACGAATTTGAGTCGAAATCGTGTGTTTCGCATGAATTTGAAGTTAAATCGTTTGTTTCCAGTGGTTTTAAAGCTAAATCGTGTAATTCGCGTGAATTTGAAGTTAATTCGTTCATTTCGCATGAATCTGAAGCTAAATTGTTCATTTCGCATGAATTTGAAGCAAAATCGTTTGTTTAAAATCGCTATTTTGCACGAATTTGTATCCAAATCGTCTGTTCGCGTTATAATGAAGGTAAATCGTTTGTTTCGCGTGGATCTAAAGCTAAATCGTGTAATTCGCATGAATTTGAAGCTAAATTGTTCATTTCGCATGAATTTGAAGCAAAATCGTTTGTTTAAAATCGTTATTTTGCACGAAATTGTATCCAAATCGTCTGTTTCGCGTTATATTGAAGGTAAATCGTTTGTTTCGCGTGGATCTAAAGCTAAATCGTGTAATTCGCATGAATTTGAAGCTAAACTGTTCATTTCGTATGAATTTGAAGCTAAATCGTTTGCTTAAATTCGCTATTTTTCCCGAATTTGTATCCAAATCGTGTGTTTCGCGTTATATTGAAGGTAAATCGTTTGTTTCGCTTGGATCTGAAGCTAAATCGTGTAATTCGCATGAATTTGAAGCTAAAATTGTTCATTTCGCATGAATTTGAAGCTAAATCGTTTGTTTAAAATCGCTATTTCGCACGAATATGAGTCGAAATCGTGTGTTTCGCATGAATTTGAAGTTAAATCGTTTGTTTCCAGTGGTTTTAAAGCTAAATCGTGTAATTCGCGTGAATTTGAAGTTAATTCGTTCATTTCGCATGAATCTGAAGCTAAATTGTTCATTTCGCATGATTTTGAAGCAAAATCGTTTGTTTAAAATCGCTATTTTGCACGAATTTGTATCCAAATCGTCTGTTTCGCGTTATATTGAAGGTAAATCGTTTGTTTCGCGTGGATCTAAAGCTAAATCGTGTAATTCGCATGAATTTGAAGCTAAATTGTTCATTTCGCATGAATTTGAAGCAAAATCGTTTGTTTAAAATCGCTATTTTGCACGAATTTGTATCCAAATCGTCTGTTTCGCGTTATATTGAAGGTAAATCGTTGTTTCGCGTGGATCTAAAGCTAATCGTGTAATTCGCATGAATTTGAAGCTAAATTGTTCATTTCGCATGAATTTGAAGCAAAATCGTTTGTTTAAAATCGTTATTTTGCACGAAATTGTATCCAAATCGTGTGTTTCGCGTTATATTGAAGGTAAATCGTTTGTTTCGCGTGGATCTAAAGCTAAATCGTGTAATTCGCATGAATTTGAAGCTAAATTGTTCATTTCGCATGAATTTGAAGCAAAATCGTTTGTTTAAAATCGTTATTTTGCACGAAATTGTATCCAAATCGTGTGTTTCGCGTTATATTGAAGGTAAATCGTTTGTTTCGCGTGGATCTAAAGCTGAATAGTGTAATTCGCATGAATTTGAAGCTAAATTGTTCATTTCGTATGATTTTGAAGCTAAATCGTTTGTTTAAAATCGCTATTTCGCACGAATTTGAGTCAAAATCGTGTGTTTCGCATGAATTTGAAGTTAAATCGTGTGTTCGCATGAATTTGAAGTTAAATCGTTTGTTTCCAGTGGTTTTAAAAGCTAAATCGTGTAATTCGCGTGAATTTGAAGTTAATTCGTTCATTTCGCATGAATCTGAAGCTAAATTGTTCATTTCGGATGAATTTGAAGCAAAATCGTTTGTTTAAAATCGCCATTTTGCCCGAATTTGTATCCAAATCGTGTGTTTCGCGTTATATTGAAGGTAAATCGTTTGTTTCGCGTGGATCTAAAGATAAAACGTGTAATTCGCATGAATTTGAAGCTAAATTGTTCATTTCGCATGAATTTGAAGCAAAATCGTTTGTTTAAAATCGTTATTTTGCACGAAATTGTATCCAAATCGTGTGTTCGCGTTATATTGAAGGTAAATCGTTTGTTTCGCGTGGATCTAAAGCTAAATCGTGTAATTCTAATGAATTTGAAGCTAAATTGTTCATTCGTATGAATTTGAAGCTAAATCGTTTGTTTAAAATAGCTATTTCGCACGAATTTGAGTCAAAATCGTGTGTTTCGCATGAATTTGAAGTTAAATCGTGTGTTTCGCATGAATTGAAGTTAAATCGTTTGTTTCAGAGGTTTTACAGCTAAATCGTGTAATTCGCGTGAATTTGAAGTTAATTCGTTCATTTCGCATGAATCTGAAGCTAAATTGTTCATTTCGGATGAATTTGAAGCAAAATCGTTTGTTTAAAAATCGCTATTTTGCACGAATTTGTATCCAAATCGTCTGTTTCGCGTTATATTGAAGGTAAATCGTTTGTTTCGCGTGGATCTAAAGCTAAATCGTTAATTGGCATGAATTTGAAGCTAAACTGTTCATTTCGTATGAATTTGAAGCTAAATCGTTTGTTTAAATTCGCTATTTTGCCCGAATTTGTATCCAAATCGTGTGTTTCGCGTTATATTGAAGGTAAATCGTTTGTTTCGCGTGGATCTAAAGATAAAACGTGTAATTCGCATGAATTTGAAGCTAAATTGTTCATTTCGCATGAATTTGAAGCAAAATCGTTTGTTTAAAATCGTTATTTTGCACGAAATTGTATCCAAATCGTGTGTTTCGCGTTATATTGAAGGTAAATCGTTTGTTTCGCGTGGATCTAAAGCTAAATCGTGTAATTCGCATGAATTTGAAGCTAAATTGTTCATTTCGTATGAATTTGAAGCTAAATCGTTTGTTTAAAATAGCTATTTCGCACGAATTTGAGTCAAAATCGTGTGTTTCGCATGAATTTGAAGTTAAATCGTGTGTTCGCATGAATTTGAAGTTAAATCGTTTGTTTCCAGAGGTTTTACAGCTAAATCGTGTAATTCGCGTGAATTTGAAGTTAATTCGTTCATTTCGCATGAATCTGAAGCTAAATTGTTCATTTCGGATGAATTTGAAGCAAAATCGTTTGTTTAAAATCGCTATTTGCACGAATTTGTATCCAAATCGTCTGTTTCGCGTTATATTGAAGGTAAATCGTTTGTTTCGCGTGGATCTAAAGCTAAATCGTTTAATTGGCATGAATTTGAAGCTAAACTGTTCATTTCGTATGAATTTGAAGCTAAATCGTTTGTTTAAATTCGCTATTTTGCCCGAATTTGTATCCAAATCGTGTGTTTCGCGTTATATTGAAGGTAAATCGTTTGTTTCGCGTGGATCTAAGCTAAATCGTGTAATTCGCATGAATTTGAAGCTAAATTGTTCATTTCGCATGAATTTGAAGCTAAATCGTTTGTTAAAATCGCTATTTCGCACGAATTTGAGTCGAAATCGTGTGTTTCGCATGAATTTGAAGTTAAATCGTTTGTTTCCAGTGGTTTTAAAGCTAAATCGTGTAATTCGCGTGAATTTGAAGTTAATTCGTTCATTTCGCATGAATCTGAAGCTAAATTGTTCATTTCGGATGAATTTGAAGCAAAATCGTTTGTTTAAATCGCTATTTTGCACGAATTTGTATCCAAATCGTCTGTTTCGCGTTATATTGAAGGTAAATCGTTTGTTTCGCGTGGATCTAAAGCTAAATCGTGTAATTCGCATGAATTTGAAGCTAAATTGTTCATTTCGCATGAATTTGAAGCAAAATCGTTTGTTTAAAATCGTTATTTTGCACGAAATTGTATCCAAATCGTGTGTTTCGCGTTATATTGAAGGTAAATCGTTTGTTTCGCGTGGATCTAAAGCTAATCGTGTAATTCGCATGAATTTGAAGCTAAATTGTTCATTTCGTATGAATTTGAAGCTAAATCATTTGTTTAAAATCGCTATTTCGCACGAATTTGAGTCAAAATCGTGTGTTTCGCATGAATTTGAAGTTAAATCGTTTGTTTCCAGTGGTTTTAAAGCTAAATCGTGTAATTCGCGTGAATTTGAAGTTAATTCGTTCATTTCGCATGAATCTGAAGCTAAATTGTTCATTTCGCATGAATTTGAAGCAAAATCGTTTGTTTAAATTCGCTATTTTGCCCGAATTTGAATCCAAATCGTGTGTTTCGCGTTATATTGAAGGTAATCGTTTGTTTCGCGTGGATCTAAAGCTAAATCGTGTAATTCGCATGAATTTGAAGGCTAAATTGTTCATTTCGCATGAATTTGAAGCAAAATCGTTTGTTTAAATTCGCTATTTTGCCCGAATTTGAATCCAAATCGTGTGTTTCACGTTATATTGAAGGTAAATCG
This sequence comes from Megalopta genalis, assembly GCF_051020955.1. Lineage (NCBI taxonomy): Eukaryota > Metazoa > Arthropoda > Insecta > Hymenoptera > Halictidae > Megalopta > Megalopta genalis. The sequence continues at coordinate 91,977 of NW_027477095.1, forward strand.
TTTGTTTCGCGTGGATCTAAAGCTAAATCGTGTAATTCGCATGAATTTGAAGCTAAACTGTTCATTTCGTATGAATTTGAAGCTAAATCGTTTGCTTAAATTCGCTATTTTGCCCGAATTTGTATCCAAATCGTGTGTTTCGCGTTATATTGAAGGTAAATCGTTTGTTTCGCTTGGATCTGAGCTAAATCGTGTAATTCGCATGAATTTGAAGCTAAATTGTTCATTTCGCATGAATTTGAAGCTAAATCGTTTGTTTAAAATCGCTATTTCGCACGAATATGAGTCGAAATCGAGTGTTTCGCATGAATTTGAAGTTAAATCGTTTGTTTCCAGTGGTTTTAAAGCTAAATCGTGTAATTCGCGTGAATTTGAAGTTAATTCGTTCATTTCGCATGAATCTGAAGCTAAATTGTTCATTTCGCATGAATTTGAAGCAAAATCGTTTGTTTAAAATCGCTATTTTGCACGAATTTGTATCCAAATCGTCTGTTTCGCGTTATATTGAAGGTAAATCGTTTGTTTCGCGTGGATCTAAAGCTAAATCGTGTAATTCGCATGAATTTGAAGCTAAATTGTTCATTTCGCATGAATTTGAAGCAAAATCGTTTGTTTAAAATCGTTATTTTGCACGAAATTGTATCCAAATCGTGTGTTTCGCGTTATATTGAAGGTAAATCGTTTGTTTCGCGTGGATCTAAAGCTAAATCGTGTAATTCGCATGAATTTGAAGGTAAATTGTTCATTTCGCATGAATTTGTTAGCAAAATCGTTTGTTTAAAATCGTTATTTTGCACGAAATTGTATCCAAATCGTGTGTTTCGCGTTATATTGAAGGTAAATCGTTTGTTTCGCGTGGATCTAAAGCTAAATCGTGTAATTCGCATTAATTTGAAGCCAAATTGTTCATTTCGTATGAATTTGAAGCTAAATCGTTTGTTTAAAATAGCTATTTCGCACGAATTTGAGTCAAAATCGTGTGTTTCGCATGAATTTGAAGTTAAATCGTGTGTTTCGCATGAATTTTGAAGTTAAATCGTTTGTTTCCAGTGGTTTTAAAGCTAAATCGTGTAATTCGCGTGAATTTGAAGTTAATTCGTTCATTTCGCATGAATCTGAAGCTAAATTGTTCATTTCGCATGAATTTGAAGCAAAATCGTTTGTTTAAAATCGCTATTTTGCACGAATTTGTATCCAAATCGTCTGTTTCGCGTTATATTGAGGTAAATCGTTTGTTTCGCGTGGATCTAAAGCTAAATCGTGTAATTGGCATGAATTTGAAGCTAAACTGTTCATTTCGTATGAATTTGAAGCTAAATCGTTTGTTTAAATTCGCTATTTAGCCCGAATTTGTATCCAAATCGTGTGTTTCGCGTTATATTGAAGGTAAATCGTTTGTTTCGCGTGGATCTAAAGATAAATCGTGTAATTCACATGAATTTGAAGCTAAATTGTTCATTTCGCATGAATTTGAAGCTAAATCGTTTGTTTAAAATCGCTTTTTCGCACGAATTTGAGTCGAAATCGTGTGTTTCGCATGAATTTGAAGTTAAATCGTTTGTTTCCAGTGGTTTTAAAGCTAAATCGTGTAATTCGCGTGAATTTGAAGTTAATTCGTTCATTTCGCATGAATCTGAAGCTAAATTGTTCATTCCGCATGAATTTGAAGCAAAATCGTTTGTTTAAATTCGCCATTTTGCACGAATTTGTATCCAAATCGTCTGTTTCGCGTTATATTGAAGGTAAATCGTTTGTTTCGCGTGGATCTAAAGCTAAATCGTGTAATTCGCATGAATTTGAAGCTAAATTGTTCATTTCGCATGAATTTGAAGCAAAATCGTTTGTTTAAAATCGTTATTTTGCACGAAATTGTATCCAAATCGTGTGTTTCGCGTTATATTGAAGGTAAATCGTTTGTTTCGCGTGGATCTAAAGCTAAATCGTGTAATTCGCATTAATTTGAAGCCAAATTGTTCATTTCGTATGAATTTGAAGCTAAATCGTTTGTTTAAAATAGCTATTCGCACGAATTTGAGTCCAAAATCGTGTGTTTCGCATGAATTGAAGTTAAATCGTGTGTTTCGCATGAATTTGAAGTTAAATCGTTTGTTTCCAGAGGTTTTACAGCTAAATCGTGTAATTCGCGTGAATTTGAAGTTAATTCGTTCATTTCGCATGAATCTGAAGCTAAATTGTTCATTTCGGATGAATTTGAAGCAAAATCGTTTGTTTAAAATCGCTATTTTGCACGAATTGTATCCAAATCGTCTGTTTCGCGTTATATTGAAGGTAAATCGTTTGTTTCGCGTGGATCTAAAGCTAAATCGTTTAATTGGCATGAATTTGAAGCTAAACTGTTCATTTCGTATGAATTTGAAGCTAAATCGTTTGTTTAAATTCGCTATTTTGCCCGAATTTGTATCCAAATCGTGTGTTCGCGTTATATTGAAGGTAAATCGTTTGTTTCGCGTGGATCTAAAGCTAAATCGTGTAATTCGCATGAATTTGAAGCTAAATTGTTCATTTCGCATGAATTTGAAGCTAAATCGTTTGTTTAAAATCGCTATTTCGCACGAATTTGAGTCGAAATCGTGTGTTTCGCATGAATTTGAAGTTAAATCGTTTGTTTCCAGTGGTTTTAAAGCTAAATCGTGTAATTCGCGTGAATTTGAAGTTAATTCGTTCATTTCGCATGAATCTGAAGCTAAATTGTTCATTTCGGATGAATTTGAAGCAAAATCGTTTGTTTAAAATCGCTATTTTGCACGAATTTGTATCCAAATCGTCTGTTTCGCGTTATATTGAAGGTAAATCGTTTGTTTCGCGTGGATCTAAAGCTAAATCGTGTAATTCGCATGAATTTGAAGCTAAATTGTTCATTTCGCATGAATTTGAAGCAAAATCGTTTGTTTAAAATCGTTATTTTGCACGAAATTGTATCCAAATCGTGTGTTTCGCGTTATATTGAAGGTAAATCGTTTGTTTCGCGTGGATCTAAAGCTAAATCGTGTAATTCGCATGAATTTGAAGCTAAATTGTTCATTTCGTATGAATTTGAAGCTAAATCATTTGTTTAAAATCGCTATTTCGCACGAATTTGAGTCAAAATCGTGTGTTTCGCATGAATTTGAAGTTAAATCGTTTGTTTCCAGTGGTTTTAAAGCTAAATCGTGTAATTCGCGTGAATTTGAAGTTAATTCGTTCATTTCGCATGAATCTGAAGCTAAATTGTTCATTTCGCATGAATTTGAAGCAAAATCGTTTGTTTAAATTCGCTATTTTGCCCGAATTTGAATCCAAATCGTGTGTTTCGCGTTATATTGAAGGTAAATCGTTTGTTTCGCGTGGATCTAAAGCTAAATCGTGTAATTCGCATGAATTTGAAGCTAAATTGTTCATTTCGCATGAATTTGAAGCAAAATCGTTTGTTTAAATTCGCTATTTTGCCCGAATTTGAATCCAAATCGTGTGTTTCACGTTATATTGAAGGTAAATCGTTTGTTTCGCGTGGATCTAAAGCTAAATCGTGTAATTCGCATGAATTTGAAGCTAAATTGTTCATTTCGCATGAATTTGAAGCTAAATCGTTTGTTTAAAATCGCTATTTCGCACGAATTTGAGTCGAAATCGTGTGTTTCGCACGAATTTGAAGTTAAATCGTTTGTTTCCAGTGGTTTTAAAGCTAAATCGTGTAATTCGCGTGAATTTGAAGTTAATTCGTTCATTTCGCATGAATCTGAAGCTAAATTGTTCATTTCGCATGAATTTGAAGCAAAATCGTTTGTTTAAAATCGCTATTTTGCACGAATTTGTATCCAAATCGTCTGTTTCGCGTTATATTGAAGGTAAATCGTTTGTTTCGCGTGGATCTAAAGCTAAATCGTGTAATTCGCATGAATTTGAAGCTAAACTGTTCATTTCGTATGAATTTGAAGCTAAATCGTTTGCTTAAATTCGCTATTTTGCCCGAATTTGTATCCAAATCGTGTGTTTCGCGTTATATTGAAGGTAAATCGTTTGTTTCGCTTGGATCTGAAGCTAAATCGTGTAATTCGCATGAATTTGAAGCTAAATTGTTCATTTCGCATGAATTTGAAGCTAAATCGTTTGTTTAAAATCGCTATTTCGCACGAATATGAGTCGAAATCGAGTGTTTCGCATGAATTTGAAGTTAAATCGTTTGTTTCCAGTGGTTTTAAAGCTAAATCGTGTAATTCGCGTGAATTTGAAGTTAATTCGTTCATTTCGCATGAATCTGAAGCTAAATTGTTCATTTCGCATGAATTTGAAGCAAAATCGTTTGTTTAAAATCGCTATTTTGCACGAATTTGTATCCAAATCGTCTGTTTCGCGTTATATTGAAGGTAAATCGTTTGTTTCGCGTGGATCTAAAGCTAAATCGTGTAATTCGCATGAATTTGAAGCTAAATTGTTCATTTCGCATGAATTTGAAGCAAAATCGTTTGTTTAAAATCGTTATTTTGCACGAAATTGTATCCAAATCGTGTGTTTCGCGTTATATTGAAGGTAAATCGTTTGTTTCGCGTGGATCTAAAGCTAAATCGTGTAATTCGCATGAATTTGAAGTAAATTGTTCATTTCGCATGAATTTGAAGCAAATCGTTTGTTTAAAATCGTTATTTTGCACGAAATTGTATCCAATCGTGTGTTTCGCGTTATATTGAAGGTAAATCGTTTGTTTCGCGTGGATCTAAAGCTAAATCGTGTAATTCGCATTAATTTGAAGCCAAATTGTTCATTTCGTATGAATTTGAAGCTAAATCGTTTGTTTAAAATAGCTATTTCGCACGAATTTGAGTCAAAATCGTGTGTTTCGCATGAATTTGAAGTTAAATCGTGTGTTTCGCATGAATTTGAAGTTAAATCGTTTGTTTCCAGTGGTTTTAAGCTAAATCGTGTAATTCGCGTGAATTTGAAGTTAATTCGTTCATTTCGCATGAATCTGAAGCTAAATTGTTCATTTCGCATGATTTGAAGCAAAATCGTTTGTTTAAAATCGCTATTTTGCACGAATTTGTATCCAAATCGTCTGTTTCGCGTTATATTGAAGGTAAATCGTTTGTTTCGCGTGGATCTAAAGCTAAATCGTGTAATTGGCATGAATTTGAAGCTAAACTGTTCATTTCGTATGAATTTGAAGCTAAATCGTTTGTTTAAATTCGCTATTTAGCCCGAATTTGTATCCAAATCGTGTGTTTCGCGTTATATTGAAGGTAAATCGTTTGTTTCGCGTGGATCTAAAGATAAATCGTGTAATTCACATGAATTTGAAGCTAAATTGTTCATTTCGCATGAATTTGAAGCTAAATCGTTTGTTAAAATCGCTTTTTCGCACGAATTTGAGTCGAAATCGTGTGTTTCGCATGAATTTGAAGTTAAATCGTTTGTTTCCAGTGGTTTTAAAGCTAAATCGTGTAATTCGCGTGAATTTGAAGTTAATTCGTTCATTTCGCATGAATCTGAAGCTAAATTGTTCATTTCCGCATGAATTTGAAGCAAAATCGTTTGTTTAAATTCGCCATTTTGCACGAATTTGTATCCAAATCGTCTGTTTCGCGTATATTGAGGTAAATCGTTTGTTTCGCGTGGATCTAAAGCTAAATCGTGTAATTCGCATGAATTTGAAGCTAAATTGTTCATTTCGCATGAATTTGAAGCAAAATCGTTTGTTTAAAATCGTTATTTTGCACGAAATTGTATCCAAATCGTGTGTTTCGCGTTATATTGAAGGTAAATCGTTTGTTTCGCGTGGATCTAAAGCTAAATCGTGTAATTCGCATTAATTTGAAGCCAAATTGTTCATTCGTATGAATTTGAAGCTAAATCGTTTGTTTAAAATAGCTATTTCGCACGAATTTGAGTCAAAATCGTGTGTTTCGCATGAATTTGAAGTTAAATCGTGTGTTTCGCATGAATTTGAAGTTAATCGTTTGTTTCCAGTGGTTTTAAAGCTAAATCGTGTAATTCGCGTGAATTTGAAGTTAATTCGTTCATTTCGCATGAATCTGAAGCTAATTGTTCATTTCGCATGAATTTGAAGCAAAATCGTTTGTTTAAAATCGCTATTTTGCACGAATTTGTATCCAAATCGTCTGTTTCGCGTTATATTGAAGGTAAATCGTTTGTTTCGCGTGGATCTAAAGCTAAATCGTGTAATTGCATGAATTTGAAGCTAAACTGTTCATTTCGTATGAATTTGAAGCTAAATCGTTTGTTTAAATTCGCTATTTAGCCCGAATTTGTATCCAAATCGTGTGTTTCGCGTTATATTGAAGGTAAATCGTTTGTTTCGCGTGGATCTAAAGATAAATCGTGTAATTCACATGAATTTGAAGCTAAATTGTTCATTTCGCATGAATTTGAAGCTAAATCGTTTGTTTAAAATCGCTTTTTCGCACGAATTTGAGTCGAAATCGTGTGTTTCGCATGAATTTGAAGTTAAATCGTTTGTTTCCAGTGGTTTAAAGCTAAATCGTGTAATTCGCGTGAATTTGAAGTTAATTCGTTCATTTCGCATGAATCTGAAGCTAAATTGTTCATTCCGCATGAATTTCAAGCAAAATCGTTTGTTTAAATTCGCCATTTTGCACGAATTTGTATCCAAATCGTCTGTTTCGCGTTATATTGAAGGTAAATCGTTTGTTTCGCGTGGATCTAAAGCTAAATCGTGTAATTCGCATGAATTTGAAGCTAAATTGTTCATTTCGCATGAATTTGAAGCAAAATCGTTTGTTTAAAATCGTTATTTTGCACGAAATTGTATCCAAATCGTGTGTTTCGCGTTATATTGAAGGTAAATCGTTTGTTTCGCGTGGATCTAAAGCTAAATCGTGTAATTCGCATGAATTTGAAGCTAAATTGTTCATTTCGCATGAATTTGAAGCTAAATCGTTTGTTTAAAATCGCTATTTCGCACGAATTTGAGTCGAAATCGTGTGTTTCGCATGAATTGAAGTTAAATCGTTTGTTTCCAGTGGTTTTAAAGCTAAATCGTGTAATTCGCGTGAATTTGAAGTTAATTCGTTCATTTCGCATGAATCTGAAGCTAAATTGTTCATTTCGCATGAATTTGAAGCAAAATCGTTTGTTTAAATCGCTATTTTGCACGAATTTGTATCCAAATCGTCTGTTTCGCGTTATATTGAAGGTAAATCGTTTGTTTCGCGTGGATCTAAGCTAAATCGTGTAATTCGCATGAATTTGAAGCTAAATTGTTCATTTCGTATGAATTTGAAGCTAAATCGTTTGTTTAAAATCGCTATTTCGCACGAATTTGAGTCAAAATCGTGTGTTTCGCATGAATTTGAAGTTAAATCGTGTGTTTCGCATGTATTTGAAGTTAAATCGTTTGTTTCCAGTGGTTTTAAAGCTAAATCGTGTAATTCGCGTGAATTTGAAGTTAATTCGTTCATTTCGCATGAATCTGAAGCTAAATTGTTCATTTCGCATGAATTTGAAGCAAAATCGTTTGTTTAAAATCGCTATTTTGCACGAATTTGTATCCAAATCGTCT